>NC_041382.1:331770650-331830727 GCF_002162155.2 Triticum dicoccoides
GCCTCACTCCGCCGCTCCGGCCGCCGCCTCCACGCCGTTGTGCGCTGCCCACCGCCACCTCGCCGCTCCGCCGCTTGCTCCCCGCCGCCGACGCGCCTCGCCGCCTTCGCTCCGTCTCGGCACTCCTTCCTCCGCACCTCGCCGGCCGGATCCGCGTCTCCGGCGAGCTCCGGCGTCTCGCGCCGCCGTTTTCCTCGCCGACCGTCCAGATCCATCCATCCCGACGAACCTCGGCTTTCGTGTGCAAACCCAAGATCCATCCGGAGGTAGTTTCCGTTGCTAAGTCCTTTTTCTGGTTAATTTTATGCCTTGTTCAACATGCCATAACTCTGTGCCCGTAGCTCCATTTTGGGCGTGCCACATATCAAAATGTTCATCATGATGTGCTCTTCATTTTGTTCCATTGTTCCATGCTTGTTTGAGTCCATCTTGATGCCCAAATAGCTGATGAAAGAGTGCTATAAAATGTTAGGTGCTATTTCTTATCAGTTTATGATCATTTTTGTTTTTGCCATGATTATTGTGTGATGCATATGGTCATGAGTTCTACATGTGTTTTGGGCTATGCCATGCCATCTTTACAGGTGTGTATGCCATGTATTTTTGTGATCAATGTGGTGATTAGAACAAGCATGCAAAGTAGCTCTCGTGATATTGCTAATTTCAGGGACTTAGAATTTCACCAAGTCTTTGCTCTGCTGTTATTTTATGCCATGTGTTCATGTTACTACAGAGAGATCCATGCCTCTTTTTAGTATGTTCATTAAGGACGATTTTGACATATGGTTATGCTCTATCCATCCATGCCCCTGTTTGCATTTACGGAGTGCCCTAGCATGACTCAATCTTGCTCTACTTTTGCTACAAAATGGTCCTGGCAGATTGTTTACGTGTTAATCAATTTTGCCAAGGTTGTTGTAGTTGATCCATGCATGTTATGAGATTGTTCTTGCCATGGTTAGCTTCTTGATCATTCCTTCTTGCTGGTAGTATGCTTAGTTTGTCATGCAATGCCTTGTGTTGAGTGCATCGAGCTCGCAAACATGCCTACTTAACTCCGTTTTTTGCCATGTCCAGTTTTCTGCTAAGTCTGAATCTGTTAACGAAACTTGCTATGTTTACATGGGTGCCATCATATCTTCTGGTCCTTTTTGGCTTATGGTCAGTAAGGGACTTTTGTTATATGCTTGAAGTAGATTCATTCCATGCCTTGTATTTCTATGATCTGATCCTGTAGCATGTTGTTATCTTTCTCTAAACATTGCTTCCTGATGTTAAATCCTGACATGTTAGTATTTTCACTAAGTCTGCGATGCTGTTATCTTTTGCACTTTTGCCATGCTTGTTTGAACCTGCTCTTATGTGATTTGGCTGTAGCTAAGTGTTCATCTTTTGTCAAGCATCTTGAGTAGATCACTGCCATGTGCTTTGTTGTTATGTTGGAGTGCAGTAGCTTAGTTTCTTGTTGCATTCTAGTTGGCATCGTGCTATTAATCGCAGAATTGTGCCATTCTTGTTTTGCTTGCCATTTCCAAAACCGTGCATCCGATTCCGGTGATATTTATATCGATTTCGACCGAATCAACTCATCTTTCCAGGGGTGCACTTGGTTTGCCAAGTTGATGCCTTGATCAATCTTTTCCTTCCGTAGCTCGCATATGCATTGCATATCACATCCCGCATATCATGCCATGTTTTGCATCATGTTGCTTGCGCATTGCATCGTGGTTGATTGTTGTTTCCGTTGCTTGTATTCTTGCCTTGGGTAGAGCCGGGAGACGAGTACGTGATCGAGGAACCTGTTGAGTACGCTTGCGAGGATCAAGCTTTCGTCAAGTCGGAGAACTTTGCAAGCAAGATGACCATACCCTCGAAATCACTTCTACCTTTGCTTGCTAGTTGCTCGCTCTTTTGCTATGCCGCGATACCTACCACTTGCTTTATCATGCCTCCCATATTGCCATGTCAAGCCTCTAACCCACCTTTTCCTAGCAAATCGTTGTTTAGCTATGTTACCGCTTTGCTCAGCCCGTCTTATAGCGTTGCTAGTTGTAGGTGAAGATGGAGTTTGTTCCATGTTGGAACATGGATATGTTGGGATATCACAATATCTCTTATTTTAATTAATGCATCTATACACTTGGTAAAGGATGGAAGGCTCGGCCTTATGCCTGGTGTTTTATTCCACTCTTGCCTCCCTAGTTTCTGTCATACCGGTGTTATGTTCCTTGATTTTGCGTTCCTTACGCGGTTGGGTTATAATGGGAACCCCTTGACAGTTCGCCTTGAATAAAACTCCTCCAGCAAGGCCCAACATTGGTTTTACATTTGCACTAACAACCTATCACCTTCCCTTGGGTTTTCGTGAGCCCGAGGGTCATCTTTATTTTAACCCCCCTGGGCCAGTGCTTCTCTAAGTGTTGGTCCGAACTAGAGCCCCTTGCAGCGCCACCTCGGGGAAACTTGAGGGTTGGTTTTAGTTGTACGGATTGCTCATCCGGTGTGCCCTGAGAACAAGATATGTGCAGCTCCTATCGGGATTTGTCGGCACATTCGGGCGGTCTTGCTGGTCTTGTTTTACCATTGTCGAAATGTCTTGTAACCAGGATTCCGAGTCTGATCGGGTCATCCTGGGAGAAGGAATATCCTTTGTTGACCGTGAGAGGTTGTGATGGGCTAAGTTGGGACACCTCTGCAGGGTTTTGAACTTTTGAAAGCTGTGCCCGCGGTTATGGGCAGATGGGAATTTGTTAATATCCGGTTGTAGAAAACCTGACACTTAACTTAATTAAAATGCACCAACCGCGTGTGTAGCCGTGATGGTCTCTTTCTCGCGTTGTCCGAGAAGTGAACAGGGTTCTTGTGTAATGCCTATACGTAAGTAGTTTCAGGATCACTTCTTGATCACTTCTAGTTTACGACCGTGCTTTGCTTCTCTTCTCGCTCTCATTTGCGTAAGTTAGCCACCATATATGCTAGTGCTTGCTACAGCTCCACCTCACTACTGTTTCCTACCCATAAGCTTAAATAGTCTTGATCACGAGGGTGTGAGATTGTTGAGTCCGCGTGACTCACAGATTACTTCCAAAACCAGTTGCAGGTGCCGATGATACCAGTGCAGGTGACGAAACCCAGCTCGAGTGGGAGCCCAATGAAGATCGTGTTCGTTGTGTTGTTTTGTTTTCTAGTTGATCAGTAGTGGAGCCCAGTCGGGGCGATCGGGGATCTAGCATTAGGGGTTGTCTTTCTTTATTTGGTTCCGTAGTCGGACCTTGATTGTATTCTGGATGATGTAATTCTATATTTATGTATTGTGTGAAGTGACGATTGTAAGCCAACTCTTTATCCCTCTATTATTCAGTACATGGGATTTGTAAAGATTACCCCTCTTGCGACATGCCTACTATGCGGTTATGCCTCTAAGTCGTGCTCCGGCACGTGGGAGATATAGCCGCATCGTGGGTGTTACATGCCCGGGTCGCTGGTGTTGTTGCTTCTACGAGCTACCTAGCTATCTTCTCCCACACAAAAGCGGGTCATGAGTGTGGTATGAGCTGCCATGGACTTCAGTTTTTCTTGGCCGAGGTGTCGGGTGAGCCACTCGTCACGGACGTTGTGTTTAAAGGCTGCGAGGGCTTCGGCGTCCGAACAATCAAAAATTTGGTTCTTTTTAATTAAGAACTTCGTCCAGAGTTTTCGGGCTGATTCTATGGGTTGCTGGACTATGTGACTGAGGTCATCGGCGTCCGGAGGCCGGACATAGGTACCTTGGAAACTGTCTCTAAAGGCATCTTCCAAATCTTCCTGAATACCAATAGAGTTTTCTGGGAGGCTATTTAGCTAGTGTCGTGCTGGTCCTTTCAGCTTTAAGGGGAGGTATTTGATGGCGTGGACATCGTCACCGCGGCCCATGTGGATATGGAGAAGGAAATCTTCAATCCATACCGCGGGATCGGTCGTGCCGTCGTATGATTCGATGTTTACATTTTTAAACCCTTCTGGGAACTAGTATTGCATTACCTCGCCGGTAAAGCATAAGGGGTGTGAGGCGCCTCTGTATCGTGCAACGTCACGATGGAGTTCGGATGACATCCGTATGCGGTTTTTGGCCCTGGTGAGGTTGTTCCTATTGCGCCAGGCTTGACAGTCATCTTCTCGCGTTGGGGCATGCCCCCTTGATCCATAAATTGATCTGGCTTGGTCTGTTCAATTGCTCAGGTCCCATCATAGGTCATAGGTGTATCCTGGAGCCGCTGTTTCTCTGCCCCTTCGGCGAGATGGTGCGGGTTAGTGTTCGGCGTAGGTGGCCGCTTTTATCTCGCCCACATGGTGGCCCATCTAGTTCATCAGTGCGGTCATGTTTTGATAGTATTGGCTCGAAGGCCTCGCCATCGAATTGTGGTAGTAGTAGACGCTTCGGATAACTCTTTGTTGGGCGTTGGAGGTCATATTCTTCGGAGGCTAGGACCTGGGTCCATCTGTCATTGAGTGTATCCTGTTCGGCTTGGAGCCGTTGCTGGTGCATTTTTAGGATTCTTGTAGTAATGATCAGTTGGCGCTTAAAGCGCTCCTGCTCGAGGGGTTCCACTGGCTCGATGAAATCTTTGTTGCCGAGGCTGACATCATCCTTGGAGAGTTGTAGATAGTTGCTATCTTCCAAATCCTCATTCCTGAACGGACCGTTGGGGTTAACTTGCCCCTCCTCCACATCATCCTGTTCGGATGCGGGATCGACGGGGGCTTCGGCGTTCTCTGGAGTGTTATTGTCTCCAGTGCCGGTATTACTGTCTTTTTCATGACGCAATTTTGAGCGGCGTCGCTGGTGTCGACACTTCGGTGGTGCCTCAGCAGGTTTTTCCTCAACCGGATCCTTCCTACCTTCGCTATCATCTTCTTTCGGTGTATCCACCAAATACACATCGTATGTGGAGGTGGCCGTCCAATGTCTGGTAAGCGGCGGGTGTTGGCCTTGCTCGTCTCCGGCATCGTCGTCCATGGTGTCGATGTCTTCGGAGGTGTAATCCAACATGTCGGTTAAGTCCTCGACGGTGGCTATGAAGTGGGTGGTGGGTGGTACATAAAATTCCCTGCTCTCAGCCCCTAATCCAGGCTAGGCATAGTTCGGATGTGATTCCTCTGTAATGGCGAGGGACTGCATTAAGTCTAGAGCCTCATTTAAGAGTGTGGATTGGACGGGGAAACGAGAATCTGTGGGGCTGGAAAGGGCAAAGGCCTCTTTGCCATGCTCGCTTTGCGTGGACTTGGAGAGTTTGGAGCTAAAGTCCAGGGGCGAGAACGGCCTTTCAATGATAGGGGGAACCCAATCTAATTCCGAGTTTGCCGAGGACACAATCGCCTCTGGATCTCCAATAGAGAGCATCATAGCAGAGAGTCCGGCGGGCTCCAAACTCTCATCTTTGGACCTAGTAGTTTGCTATGGATCTAAGGCCAGAGCGGTGGTAGGGGCCGCGAACCCTTCGAATATCAAGTCCCCTCGGATATCAGCGACATAATTTAGGTTCCCAAAACTAATCTCTTGACCAGCGGCGTAGCTGTCAATCTGTTCGAGGTGGCCAATTGAGTTGGCACACAGAATGAAGCCGCCGAACACAACAATTTGACTGGGGAGGAATGTTTCCCCAGAAATGGCATGGTTGTTGATGATCGAACGAGCCACCGACCTTCTGCCGACGGCATAGTGGAACTCTTAATGAAAGCACCAATGTCAGTGTCAAAACTGGCCGATCTCGGGTAGGCAGTCCCGAACTATACGTCTGAGGATCGAAGGAAACAGGAGACAAGGGAGACACGATGTTTACCCAGGTTCGGGCCCTCTTAATGGAGGAAAAACCCTATGTCCTGCTTGATTGTATTTGATGAGTACATGGGTTACAAGAGTTGATCTACATCGAGATCGTAATGGCTAAACCCTAGATGTCTAGCCTATATGAATTTTGATAGCCTCTACGGACTAAACCCTCCGGTTTATATAGACACCGGAGGGGCCTAGGGTTGTACAGGGTTGGTTTTACAGAGAAAGGAAAAGTCTTCTACCTTGTATCTTCACGGCCCATCGGTATGGCCCATATCACATAGCCTGGACACCCGAGGACCCCTTAATCCAGGACTACCTCAATGGTTTCCCTTTATTCCTTAGCTTACACTTGAGGATGGAATTTTCCTCCTTCAATTCACCGACCTCCTGCTCGAGCTCCAGTACCCTCTTACATATGTCCTGCTTGCATTCCTGCAAAAAGCAAAAACATATAAACTGAACCATAGGCCTCGTTGCTTTATTGGGGAGGCTTGACTTCTTGAATTCCACATGCATGTCCCCAGGTTGAGGTAGCGGAGGTTCATCTTCATCTGAGCTCATCTCATGCTTCTCCCTAGGATAACAATATTCCTCTTCCTCTGTGGTCCAGCCATAGCGCTCCACATCCCCATTGTACTTGGGGTTTGTGATGAAATCAACATCATAACTCTCACCCTCGGAGTCTTGGGACGACATATTTTTCAGATCTGACAGGAAAGTAGCAAGAAAAGAAAACAGAAGATTTCTCCGTGATAAGGTGGTCAACAGGTTCAGGGGGTATATTAAGATTTTTTATCTTGGGAAACAAGCAAGCTGTAGAAAAATGGAGTCCGGAAGGTACCCAGCTGGGCGCGCCCTTTGTGTCTTGTGCCCACCAGGGTACGCTTCCTGGAAGTTTCTTATTTTTTTCCCATTTTTCTAAATATTCCAGAACTAACCAAAAAAATATTTTTGCAGATTTTTCGGAGTCCGTTTACTTACCGTATCACATACCTCCTTATTTTAATGATTCTGGAGTGTTCTGGAAGGACTCTTTTATATGTTGTTTCGGTGTCGAAGTTTGGATAATATTAGTTTCAACATTAATGGGCGTACCTAAGATATAATGTTTTATTTGTTGCCCGTTAACAACCTTCGGGTTAGTACCATCAACATTATTTATTTTGACGGCTCTAGAACAATAAACCTCCTCGATGACATAGGGGCCTTCCCATTTTGAGAGGAGTTTTGCTGCAAAGAATCTGAAACGAGAGTTGTACAAAAGAACATATTCTCTTACTTTAAACTCACGCTTTTGGATTCTCTTACCATGCCAACTTTTGACTTTTTCTTTAAACAACTTGGCATTTTCATAAGCTTGGGTTCTCCATTCATCTAAAGAGCTAATATCAAATAACCTATTTCCATTAGCAAGTTTGAAATCATAGTTCAATTCTTTGATTGCCCAATATGCTTTATGTTCTAATTCAAGAGGCAAATGACAAGCTTTTCCATAAACCATTTTATAAGGAGACATACCCATGGGATTTTCATATGCTGTTCTACAAGCTCAAAGTGCATCATATAATTTCTTAGGCAAATTCTTTCGGGACATATTGACAGTCTTTTGCAAGATTAATTTTATTTCTCTATTGCTAAGTTCAACTTGACCACTAGACTCAGGATGATAAGGTTATGCAGTTCTATGGTTAACATCATACTTGGCAAGCATTTTACGGAAATCACAATGAATAAAGTGGGAACCACCATCAGTCATTAAATACCTAGGGACTCCAAACCTTGGGAAAATAACTTCCTTAAGCATTTTAATAGAGGTGTTGTGATCAGCACTACTGGTTCGAATAGCTTCTACCCATTTAGTAACATAATCAACAACAACCAAAATATGTGTATA
The DNA here is from genome assembly GCF_002162155.2 of Triticum dicoccoides. Lineage (NCBI taxonomy): Eukaryota > Viridiplantae > Streptophyta > Magnoliopsida > Poales > Poaceae > Triticum > Triticum dicoccoides. The sequence goes on from NC_041382.1 coordinate 331,778,360, forward strand.
CCCATTAGAGGAAGGAAAACGTCCCATGTGATCAAATCCCCAAACATCAAATGGTTCAACGGCAAGTGAATAATTCATAGGCATTTCTTGACGCTTACCGATATTACCTATTCTTTGGCATTCAGCACAAGATAAGACGAACTTACGGGCATCCTTTAAGAGAGTAGGCCAATAAAATCCAGATTTCAATACCTTGTTAGCAGTTCTATCTCTAGCATGATGCCCTCCATAAGCTTCGGAGTGACATTTCCATAGGATTTGTCCCTGTTCATGCTCAGGTACACAACATCTAATAACACCATCTACTCCTTCTTTATAAAGATGTGGGTCATCCCAAAAGTAGTGTCTTAAATCATAGAAGAATTTTTTTCTTTTGTTGATATGTAAAACTAGGTGGTAAATATTAGCAACAATGTAATTAACATAGTCAGCATACCAAGGAGTGTTGTGAGCAACATTTATTGCAGCTAACTGCTCATCAGGAAAACTATCATCAATAGGTAGTGGGTCATCAGGTACATATTCAAGCCTAGACAAGTTATCAGCTACGGGGTTCTCATCTCATTTTCTATCAGTGATATGTAAATCAAATTCTTGTAGCGGGAGAACCCATCGAATGAGTCTAGGTTTAGCATCTTTCTTTTCCATAAGATATTTAATAGCAGCATGATCGATGTGAACAATTACTTTTGAATCAACAATGTAAGGTCAAAATTTATCACAAGCAAACACCACTACTAAGAATTCTTTTTCAGTAGTAGCATAATTTCATTGAGCACTGTCTAGAGTTTTACTAGCATAATGAATAACATTCAGTTTCTTATCAACTCTTTGTCCTAGAATAGCACCAACAACATAATCACTAGCATCACACATAATTTCAAAAGGCAAGCTCCAATCAAGTGGTTGAACAATAGGTGCAGAAATTAAGGCTTTCTTGAGTGTTTCAAAAGCTTCTAAACAATCATCATAAAAAACAAAAGGAATGTCCTTTTGCAAAAGATTCATAAGAGGCCTAGAAATTTTAGAGAAGTCTTAGATAAATCTCCTATAGAAACCAGCATGACATAGGAAACTATGAATACCTTTGATATCTTTAGGACATGGCATTTTCTCAGTTGCATCAACCTTAGCTTTGTCCACTTCAATACCTCTTGCAGAAATTTTATGGCCCAAGACAATACCTTCATTAACCACAAAGTGGCACTTTTCCCAATTCAAGACAAGATTTGTTTGCTCGCATCTCTGCAAAACTCGATCAAGATTGCTTAAACAATCATCAAAAGACTTCCCAGAAACAGAGAAATCATCCATGAAAACCTCAACAATCCTTTCACAAAAGTCAGAGAATATAGCAGTTATACATCTTTGAAAGGTAGCAGGTGCATTGCATAAACCAAAAGGCATACGTCTATAAGCATATGTTCCAAAGGGACAAGTAAAAGTAGTCTTTTCTTGATCAGGTTGAGAGACAGGTATTTGTGAAAAAACAGAATATCCATCAAGGAAGCAAAAATGTGTGTCTGAAAAAATCTTTCTAGCATTTGATCAATAAAAGGTAGAGGGTAATGATCATTTCTTGTTGCTTTGTTCAATTTTCTAAAATCAATTACCATTTTATAACCTATACAATTCTTTGTGGAATAAGTTCATTCTTATCATTAGGAACAATGGTAATACCTCCCTTTTTAGGGACATAATGAACAGGACTTACCCATCTACTATTAGCTATAGGATAGATTATACCTGCTTCCAGAAGTTTTAATATTTATGTTCTTACCACTTCCTTCATTTTTGGATTTAATCGATGTTGGTGATCAACAACAGGTTTAGCATCAGGTTCCATATTAATTTTGTGATGACATAGAGTGGGACTAATGCCCTTTAAATCATCAAGAGTATATCCAATAGCAGCTCGATGCTTCCTTATAACTTTCAATAATCTTTCTTCTTCATGTTTTGAAATGTTAGCACTAATAATAATAGGACATATCTTCTTTTCTTCAAGATAATCATATTTCAAAGTGTCTGGCAATTGTTTTAATTCAAACAAAGGATCACCTTTAGGTGGAGGAGGACCTCCTAGAGTTTCAATAGGAAAATTATGTTTAAGCAGAGGATGTTGTTCAAACAAAATCTTATCTATTTCATTTCTTTCATGCATATGTAAATCATTTTCATGGTCTAGCAAATATTGTTCTAGTGGATCAATAGGAGGCAAAATAATAGAAGCAAGACCAATTAATTCATATTTATGAGGCAATTCTTTTTCATGAAGTTTTATACTAAACTTGGAAAAATTAAACCAATGAGACTCATCACCAAAACTAACACCAACAGTTTGTTTCTCATAGTCTATTCTAGCATTAACGGTGTTCAAGAAAGGTCTACCAAAGTTAATGGGACAGAAGTCATCTTGTGGGGAACCAAGAACAAGAAAATCAGTAGGGTATTTTATTTTCCCACACAAGACTTCAACATCTCTAACAATCCCAATTGGTGATATAGTGTCTCTATTAGCAAGTTTGATAGTAACATATATGTCTTCTATCTCTGCGGGTGCTATGTCATTCATAATTTCTTGATATAAGGAATAAGGAATATCACTCATGCTAGAACCTATGTCACATAAACCATGATAACACTGATATCCTATTTTAACTGAAACAACGGGCATGCCAACAACAGGTCTATGTTTATCCTTTTTATCAGGTTTGGCAATTCTAGCAACTTCTTCACAGAAGTAAATAAGATGCCCATCTACATTTCTTCAAAGAGATCCTTAACCATAGCAATACTAGGTTCTACTTTAATTTGTTCATCAGGTTTAGGTGTTCTAATATATCTTTTGTTGACCACAGTTAAGACTTTAGCATGTTCTTTTATCCTAATAGGGAAAGGTGGTTTCTCAATATAAGCAGTAGGAACAACTTTATCAACATTACAAATTATAGTTTCTTATTTAACGGGTACCGGTTCTTTAATTTCTTCTTTAATAGGTGGGTGATATTTAAACTACTTCTCTTTAGGGAGATCAACATGAGTAGCAAATGATTCAGTAAAGTAAGCTACTATCTCAGAGTCAAGTCCATATTTAGTACTAAATTTTTGAAAAGCATCGATATTCATAAAATATTTCACACAATCATACTTAAGTTTAATACCTGACTCTTTACCTTCGTCGAGTTCCCAATTTTCAGAGTTGTGTTTAGTTCTTTCCAAAAGATCCCACCAGAACTCAATAGTCTTCTACATAAAAGAACCAACACAAGAAGTATCAAGCATGGTTTGATCATTACGAGAAAGCCGAGCATAAAAATTCTGGATAATAATTTCTCTTGAGAGCTCATGTTTGGGGCATGAATATAACATTGACTTAAGCCTCCCCTGATGTAGGGTGGAACCCTAATCGCCCGATCTTTCACGAAAGGAGCGGATCCCGCGATGAACATGAAGAACACGAGGGACAACACGAGGGGAAACATGAGAGGAAACACGAGAAAATCACTAAACCAACAAGAAATAGTCACACATATGCTAGATCCTCGAGTACATAAGAGATCACATGATCCACGGACAACTAAGGATGATACAAAGGTAGCTGATATTCTCTGTGAGGAGGTCTTGAATCCACAAGGGGATCTTCCCTTAGAGGGGTCTTGAATCCAAAGGGATCTTCTCCGAAGAGGGGCCACGGTCTCTCTCGTGGAGTAGATCTGATGTGGATGAGCAATGCTCTATCTCTAAATATGAGCTAAACTAATGCCAACTCTAGCTAGGATGAATAGGAGGTATATTTATAGTCTTAGTGAAAATGGGGGCGAAAGGAGGGGGTACATGGGCCTCGGGCCCAAAACTAGACACAGCCAGGTACCGGACGTCCGCTGGGGACTAGTCGTCCAGTGGATCAATGGCGTCCGGACGTCCCGTGGCTTCCGGACATCCGCTGGATCCATTCTGTGATGGGGGTGTCGGACATCCGGTCACTTCATACTTCCGCTGATATTGGCTCGGGTGCAGTGGTGCCGGTCGTCCAGTCCGGGCTGGACGTCCGCTCGCTGTAGCTCGGCTGGGGCGTCATGTGCCGGACGTCTGGTCCCGACCGGTCGTCCGGTGGCTGGGACTTCAGGCTCCATACGTCTGGTCCCGACCGGTCGCCTGGTGGCTCAGGCTTCTTCCGTAGCTCCTCTTCTTCTCCGTCTTCACGTCCATCTTCCTCTTCTGACCCTCCTTGCTCCTTAGCTTCTTCATGGCCAACTCCTTGATACCTGAGTATGCACAATGTCTCCATTTGAGGTAGTAGCCATGTCTCATGTGCATCGAAGTGGAAATGTGAGAGGAGAGATGTCACCTCGATTTCGAGAGCTCTTGCACGTGCTCGTGTCATGGGTCCGCTAGGCACTTGGTGAGACGATGGTAGGTCCATGGGGATGACCTTGGGATGTTCCGCATCATCTCCCTTCCCTTTGGGAAGATCCGTCCTCGGATCAAATTCTTCATCACCATGGTAGGGAGAGAGATCTTTGACGTTGAAGATGTCTCTCATGGAGTACTTGTCGCGTGGAATGTCGATCTTGTATGCGTTGTTGTTGTAGCGTGCAAGCACCTTGAAGGGTCCATCCGCTCGTGGTCGAAGTTTGGACTTGCGTTCTTGGGGAAAGCGGTCCTTGCGAAGGTGTAGCCACACAAGATCTTCAGTGTTGAATACCATAGGGTGCTTGTTGATGTTGAGCTTGGTCGCAAGTCGTTGTACTTGGCGCTCGATGGTATGCCTTGTATCTTCATGCACCTTCTTGAGATGATTCACACGTGCACTTGCGTCCAAATTGATGCGCTCTTGGAGTGGTAGAGGAAGAATGTCCAATGGTGACAATGGGTTGAATCCGTAGATGACCTCGAAGGGGGACTTGCCGGTTGTTGAGTGTTTTGCTCAGTTGTAGGCGAACTCGGCGATAGGTAGACACTCCTCCCACTTGTTGATGTTCTTTTTGATGAGTACTCGAAGTAGAGTGGAGAGTTTGCGGTTGGTCACCTCCGTTTGGCCGTCGGTTTGCGGATGATGCATCATGGAGAATAGTAGCTTGATTTCGAGCTTGGCATAGAGGGTCTTCCAAAAGTAGCTTAGGAACTTGACGTCGCGGTCCGAGACGATCGTCTTTGGCACTCCATGTAGACGCAATATTTCCCTACAAAATAGATTGGCAACATGTGAAGCATCGTCTATCTTGTTGCAAGGAATGAAATGTGCCATCTTAGAGAAGCGGTCCACAACGACAAATACCGAATCCTTTCCATTTCTAGTCCTAGGCAATCCAAGTACAAAATCCATGCTAATATCTTCCCATGGTTGATATGGAATTGTGTAACACCCAAGATGCGGCTATATCTCCCACGTGTCGGAGCACGACTTAGAGGCATAACCGCATTGTAGGCATGTCACAAGAGGGGTAATCTTTACATATCCCATGTACTGAATAAGAAAGGGATAAAGAGTTGGCTTACAATCGCCACTTCACAGAAATACAATAAATATAGTATTACATCATCCAGAATACAATCAAGGTCCGACTATGGAACCAAAATAAAGACAACCCCAAATGCAATAGATCCCCGATCGCCCCGACTGGGCGCCAGTACTGATCAACTGGAAATGAAACAACACAACGAACATGATCTTCATCGAGCTCCTCCTTGAACTCGGTTGCGTCACTTGCATGGTTATCATCGGCACCTGCAACTGGTTTTGGAAGTAAACTGTGAGCCACGGGGGCTCAGCAATCTCACACCCTCGCGATCAAGACTATTTAAGCTTATAAGTAGGAAAAGGTAGTGAGGTGGAGCTGCAGCAAGCACTAGCACATATGGTGGCTATCATACGCAAAAGAGAGCGAGAAGAGAAGAAAAGCAATAGTCGTGAACTAGAAGTGATCCTGAAACTACTTACGTTCAAGCATAACACGAAACTGTGTTCCCTTCCCGGACTCCGCCGAAAAGAGACCATCACGGCTACACACGCGGCTGATGCATTTTAATTAAGTGAAGTGTCAAGTTCTCTACAACCGGACATTAACAAATTCCCTTCTTCCCATAACCACGGGCACGACTTTCGAAAGTTCAAAACCCTGCAAGGGTGTCCCAACTTAGCCCATCACAAGCTCTCACGGTCAACGAAGGATATTCCTTCTCCTAGGAAGACCCGACCAGACTCAGAATCCCGGTTCCAAGACATTTCGACAATGGTAAAACAAGACCAGCAAGACCGCCCGATGCGCCGACATCCCGATAGGAGCTGCACATATCTCGTTCTCAGGGCAACACCGGATGAGACATCCTACGAGTAAAACCAAACCTCAAGTTTCCCCGAGGTGGCCCTGCAGTCTACTCAGTTCGGACCAACACTTAGACAAGCACTAGCCCGGGGGGCTTAAAGTAAAGATGACCGGAGGGAAGGGTAGGTGGTGGTGAGGCAAATGGTAAAACCAAGGTTGGTCCTTGCTGGAGGAGTTTTATTCAAAGCGAACTATCAAGGGGTTCCCATTATAACCCAATTGTGTAAGGAACGCAAAATCAAGGAACATAACACCGGTATGACAGAAACTAGGGCGGCAAAATTGGAACAAAACACCAGACATAAGGCCGAGCCTTCCACCCTTTACCAAGTATATAGATGCATTAATTAAAATAAGAGATATTGTGATATCCCAACATATCCATGTTCCAAATGGAACAAACTTCATCTTCACCTGCAACAAGCAACGCTATAAGAGGGGCTGAGCAAAGCGATAACATAGCCAAACAACGGTTTGCTAGGAAAGGTGGGTTAGAGGCTTGACATGGCAATATGGGAGGCATGATAAAACAAATGGTAGGTATCGCGGCATAGCAATAGAGAAAACAACTAGGAAGCAAAGATGGAAGTGATTTCGAGGGTATGGTCATCTTGCCTGAGTTCCCGCAAGGAAGAAGAACGAGTCCATGAAGAAGACAAACAGACGTAGTCGAACGGATCCTCACAACTCCGGAGCGAAACCGAAGCTAAAGCGAGAAGCAACCCAGAAAGAAGCAAACAACATAATAAACAACCAACACATAAGCATGGCATGATGCACACCCAAGTATGATGCATGTCCGGATTAATGAGGCATGGCATGGCAAAGTGCAACAAACAACACTACAAACTAAGTGGAGCTCAATATGCAACGGAGTTGCATACTGAAGAAAACACCACATGAATTTTAGTTCTCTCCCGTTTATATACTCAACAATATTAAATGTTGGTTAGCATGGCAAGTGGTGAAGCAAAAGAAAACTACCTATCTAGGCAAGTTTAAATGAGGCCGGAACAACAAACAACAAATCCGGAAACTCCTCATGTGCATATATTAGGTTTGGTCCCGTTCTTCCCTAAACCATATTTTAGAGTTGTTAAACATGCAAAGAGATGCCACCATGTTAAACTATGCATTTTTCTACCCCATTTACATATAAAGATTATTAAATTTGGAGCTATGGTTAAATAGTTATGAATTAAATCATTTTAGCATGGCGTATGGGAAAAATTACACAAACAACATTTTAAACATTGATGAAAATTACATATTATGAAATTACACAAAATTATAAGAAACTTTCATGTTAAGTTTGTTTAAATCCGATGCACGGTTATTTAGGTGTGAGCATTTTTAAAATGATGGCATATTCTGTAATTATGCATGTGAAGGAAAATTAGTAAATTCGCAGAACTAAAAAACACATATGGGCCGAATCTGGTGCAAGTTGGGCCAACTGAAAAAAAACAAAAGAGGCGCTGCTGGGGGGCGTCTCACCATGGGCCAAGGCAGGACCGAACGAGGTGGAGGGGAGCTGCTTGGGCCGGCCTCGCTACGTGCCTGGCGCATAGCGCTTGAGCGGGATGCGGTCAACGCTCGAGCAGAATGGGTTGTTGGCGTTCGTCCTCCTTGGCTTGAACTGGAACAGGACATGGCGGCGCGGGACTTGGCGAAGGCGGGGCATCACGAGGCGACGGCGCGGATCCGAGAGGTCTTGACAACGGGGAGCCGGTTCCCGGTAGGATCCAGGGCACGGGAAGGCTAGGAGCGGCAGGGCGCTCAAGTCCGAGCTAAACTCGGCTCGGGCATGCGGACGTGCGCAGAGGTAGGGAAGGGAAAAGCGGCAAGGCGGCAGGTCCTTGTGTTCGAGCATGGGCGCGCGGTCAGACTGCGGGCGCAGGAGGAAGGTGGATGAGGCCGACGAGGAGGCATGGAGGAAGGCGGCGGCTCATCTGCGGGGCTCGTCAGCAAGAGGGTGCAGCGGCTGCTGCTGCTCATGGCGGATCGATGCGGGAAGCGATGATGGGCGCCGATGCAGGGCTGCAGGGCTACGAGCTTCAGTCCCGACGAGCACAAGGAGGCGCGGAGGTGGAAGAGGGGGATCCGGTGCGGTTGGAGCTCCGGTGCGAAATCCATGGAGGCCGACGCTCCTTGTTCTCCCAGTGAGAGAAAATAGAGGGAGGTGGAGAAAGTTATAGGAAGGAGAGAGGAAGGAGGGGACAGAAGGGGAAGGAGGAGATAGGAGGCTGGCCTGGCGATGCAGTAGGTGGCCGACGGCTGCAGCCCGGTTGCCTGCTCTGGCGAGGAGCTGCAGGCGCGAAGAGGAGTTCGGGCAGGGGAATCGGGTGCTGGTGATTGGATTGGGAAAACGAGGGAGGCAGGTGCTGTGGTAGGTGGGTCGGGAGGAGTGGCTGGTTGGTTCGGTGCCCAAATCGAGGAGGGGAAAGTGGTGGCTACTGATTTGGATCGAGGGATATCCCGAGGAAGAGGGGAGTAGGTCGGGTGGCGGCGGAAGGGAAGGATGGATGTGACAAGCCTCAAACTAGGGTTTGACTGATATATATAGCATATGGATTTTTGGGTAGGGGCTACCTCATCCCTCCGATCGTAATCGTACGGTCGAGAAAATATATGCTAGGAAGTCCAATTAACAAAACGGAGATGTTTTGTAGATGTTTGGGGATGTTCTGGACCCAACGGTGATGACTATCCGGGTCGGGTTTGGGACAGTTTCGGACGCGCACGCGAGGAGTGCCTTGGGCTGACGAGAGAGCTTAGGTTAGGCCTGGCGGTAGGTAGTGGACTGTGTAGACGGTCTTGAGCTGAGAGAAGAGAAGAGATAGAGGCCCCGTGACTGTTTTCGGAGACCGAAAACGTCCGACGTTTGACCGGTTATACTGCCACTATAGTTAATCGTTGGGGCGTCAAACGAACTCCGAATGCGATGAAACTTGGCAGGCCACCTATCTAAACTATAAAAACACCACATGCCAACTTTCAACCCATTCTGAGAATATTTTCCGGCCACTTATAAAATACTATTTCGGACGTGCCGCGGGCACGTGCAAGTGTGTCTGGGCTCAGATCGGACAACGGAAGGAATGGGGAGACCCGGACGAAAGCAAGTTTTGCAAACATGATGATGCAATGCACATGATGACATGACAAGATGCAACACGCAAGCAAAAGACAAGGCAACAACAGCGAATAACTGGAAGAGACCTGGCGCAACGGTCTCGGGGCGTTACAAATTGGGAGAGGCATGTAAAGGCCATGGGATTGAGCTTTTGACTTAGCTTTGCGACATGTAGAGCATCGGTTGGTGAAGCGGTTGACGTCGTGAAACATCTTGGGCCAATATTAGTTCTTGGAGAGCATGGCGAAAGTCTTGTCATGTCCAAACTGTCCCATTAAGTCTCCTCCATGAGATTCGTGCAAAAGCAACAAATGAAGAGAAGACTTGGGGATGCAAAGCTTGTTAGCTCTCATAAGATATCCATCTTTGATATAATAGCGTTCCCAAGATATATGCGTCAAACATTTGGCATAAGGAGTAGCAAAAGTAGGATCATGCTCATACAAGTCTTTTATGTGCTCAAAGCCAATGACATCCAATTCAAGTTGAGTAACTAGCATGCATAAGTAGGAAAGGGCATCCGCCATGATGTTTTCCTTAACTTTAATGTACTTGATGACATAAGGAAAAGACTCAATAAATTCACTCCATTTAGCATGACACTTTTTCAACTTGGTTCGGCCCTTAAGGTACTTGAGCGTTTCATGATCGGTATGAATGATAAATTCATGAGGGCGGAGATAGTGTTCCCATTCGCATAAAACTCGCACTAAAGCATATAGCTCTTTGTCATAGATGGGGTAATTGAGTTGCGCTCCGTAAAGTTTCTTACTAGAGTAAGCTATGGGGCGCTTCTCTTGCGTTAACACACCTCCTATGCCATTACCACTAGCATCACAATGAATCTCAAAGGGCTTGTCAAAGTCGGGTAAAGCAATCATGGGATCATGACTAAGTAAATTCTTAAGCTCATTGAAAGTGGTATCTTGGGATGGTCCCCAAACAAAAGGCGCATTTTTCTTGCTCAAAGCATGCAAAGGCGACACAATGGTGATAAAATCTTTCACAAAGCAACGATAACCCGCAAGGCCAAGAAAGCTACTCACTTGATGCAAGTTGGTTGGTTGTGGCCAAGTCTTAATAGCATTGATCTTGGACTCGTCTACATGAACACCCTTAGAAGATACAACAAAACCCAAGAAAACCAGCTTATCAACGCCGGGAAGGCACTTTTCCATGTTAGCAAAGATATGCTCGTTTCAAAGAGTTTGCAAACGGTTCAAACATGGGTGACATGATCTTGGAGAGATTTGCTATAAACAAGGATATCATCGAAGTAGACCACAACAAACACACAAATGTAAGGGAGAAAGACATGATTCATCAGACACATAAAAGTACCCGGTGCTTCCGATAGACCCATAGGCATGACTAACCACTCATACAAACCAAACTTGGTTTTGAAAGCGGTTTTCCATTCATCACCCTCTTGTATGCGGATTTGATAGTAACCACTTTTAAGATCACTTATTGAAAAGATAGTGGCACCACTAAGTTCATCAAGTATATCGTCAAGGCGTGGAATGGGATACCTATAACGAACGGTGATAGCATTGATAGGCCTACAATCGAAGCACATGCGAAAGCTATCGTCTCGTTTTGGCAAAAGAATGACCGGAACAGCACAAGGACTCAAACTTTCACGCACATGTCCATGGTCTATGAGATGCTTTACTTGCCTTCATATTTCTTTGGTTTCTTCGGTGTTGACGCGGTAGGGAGCTTTGTTCGGAAGAGGTGCTCCAGGGAAGAGGTCGATGCGGTGCTCGATGCCTCGTAGTGGAGGTAGTCCCGGAGGTAGCTCATCAGGGAAAACATGTTGAAATTCCTGCAAAAGAGAAGACAACACTAAAGGTAGAGCGTGAGAGGTGTTAGCTTGTGTTGCATTGTCCTTGCACAAAAGGACATAGTGTAGGACACTAGATGGGTTCTCACACACTCCTCTTATCTCACTTGTGGTGGCAAATAGAACTAAGTTCTTCTTTTCGCTCATCGTGGAGGCACTCAATTTGGGCTTGTGGCGCTCACTCTCTTTTTGGTTGTTCGCTCTCTCACTATTCTCTCCATGATGGGTGGCTTGCTTGTCAGCGATCACTTGGCTTGGAGACATGGGGCAAAGTATGTACTACTTTCCTTTCATCTTGTAGATGTAGTGGTTCGTTCGACCGTTGTGGATGACACCTATATCAAATTGCCATGGGCGTCCAAGAAGAAGGTGGAAAACAGTCATTGGAACGATGTGACATTCCAAAGTGTCCTCGTAGGCGCCAATTTTGAAGGAGACTTGTACTCGATGCTCGACTTGGATAGTGCCAGAGTCGCTAAGCCATTGAACTTTGTAGGGATGTGGGTGCTTCGTCTTGGGCAATTGGAAGTTGGGGAAAAGTTCTTCACTTGCGAGGTTATGACAACTCCCTCCATCGATGATGACCTTGACGGATCATCCATTGATGCCGTCCTTGGTATGAAAGATGTGGCATCATTGGTCTTCTTCTTGGTGATGTTGGAGAGTCAAGACCTTGGAGACAACTAGAGCGGGACTTGAATCTTCATCGCAAAAGACTTGTTCTTCTTCATCGTTCGCTTGCCGGTGCATGGCGACTTGCTCAAGGGCTTCCATTTATCTTTCACTCATTGAGTTGTAAGTGTCGTCGTCATTGAGGATCATGGTCCGCTTGTTGGTGCACACATAGGACTTGTGGCCTCGGCCTCCGCATGTGAAGCATTTGAAGGAACTCGTCTTGATGGTCTCATCGGTTGGAGTGGATGATGATGAAGCTCTCGGCTTGAAGTTGTTCGTTGTAGGAGGATGACTTGGAGTTGACGAAGCTTTCTTGGAACTTGACTCGTCGACGTTGCTTATAGAAGGCTTTGTTGATGTAGAAGGTGTTGGAGTCATTGAAGCTTGGTTGTTGGAGAAGCCATATTACTTGGATGAGAACTTGGCATACTTGTAACCGTCTTGCACTTGACATTCCGCTTTGGTAGCTTGATGCACTAGCTCGATGAGGTTCGAGTATGGTTGGAAGTCGGCGATCTTCTTGATAGGATGGTTGAGTACATTCAAGAAACGTGCCATTGTTTGCCCATCATCTTCCGTGACATTGGCTCTTATCATGGCAATCTCCATCTCCTTGTAGTACTCTTCAATGCTCTTGGTTCCTTGCTTGAGTAGTTGAAGTTTCTTGAAAAGGTTGTGGTTGTAGTAGGTAGGCACAAAGCATGCTCTCATGACATCCTTCATTTGCGCCGAAGTAGAGATGGGTGGTTCACCTCTTGCCTCACGGCGCTCGATTACTTGTTCCCACCAAATGAGGACATAGTCTTGGAACTCAAGGGATGCCATTGCGATCTTCTTCTCTTCTTCATAGTTGTGCAAACGAAATATTTTGTCGACCTTCAATGCCCATGAAAGGTACTCTTCGGGATCATTGCTTCCATTGAACTTGGGCATGGTGAACTTTAGCTTTCCGTAGCGTTGCTCTTCATTATGTTGGGGTCGAGGATGATGACTCCCATGTTGTTGATGATTGTCAAACTCGTTGTGCTCTTGGCGAGGAGGGTTTTCAACCTCATGTTGCTCTTGTCGTGGAGGATTCCCATTGTCTTCACGCTCTTGGTGAACTTGTGGAGGAACTTTTCGAGCTTGACGTTGCACACGAGCTTGATGTCGTCGTTCGTGAGCTTCTTCGCGATGTGCTTCTTCATGTTCACAAGCTTGTCAACCTCGGTTGGCTATGGCTCGACTTGAACCTTGGAGGGCTTGTTGTGCCTGAAGTGCTTGAGCTTCACGGAGTTGTTGTTCTTGGCGTTGAGCCTCGGCATCTTGTGCATCTTGTTGGAGACGCGCTCGCTCTTCCTCTTCATGTTGGCGTTGTCGTTGACGTTCTCGTGCTAGCACGAAAGCCGCTTGGGTTTGCCGTTAACGGTGCTCTTGAGAGTCGGTGTCGCGTAGAGGATTGAGGCTTGCTTGGCGATCGTTATGTGTGGCATGTCGAAGAGTGTTCGAAGTCGGTGTACTTGAGCCGGAGATGGTGAAGTCGGAGTGTCGACTTCAGCGGCTCCGTCTTGATGAGGACGAAGTGGAAGAAGAGTGGTTGAGCAACAAAGTGCGAATCTCATCCATTCTTGTGTCGTTCTCTTGCTTGTGATCATTGATCTTGTGGTCAAAGTAGTCCCTTGTACGTTGCTCGGAGAGTCGCAAGTCGGCGGTGAGGTTGTCGATGCGTTCACTCATTGCTTGTTGCTCTTGATGCAAAGCACGTTGTGCACCAAAGAGGTGGCTCTTGGTGACGTAGGAGTTCATGTCGTTGTCGTGCTCAATGAAGAGTGGGTTGGTAGAAGTAATTGGCCTATCCATCATTCCAAGAGAAAAATGTGAGTGGTAGAAAGAGAAGAACGAATACCAAATGTACCTTGGCCGAAGTTGAAGGTGGATCAATGGTCACTCCAATGTGGACAAGGAAATAGCACAATTGGTACCAAGTCTTGTCGGTTTCTCACACCTACACAAGTAAAAGCTTATGGTGGAGCTTGGTTGGGATGGTGGCATAAAATTTGATGCAATTGTTAGTGAGCTTCAATAATGTTGGAAAAGATTTGCAAGATTGCAATGCAAAGTTGTAGACCAAGCAATATAAGGTACACGGAAACACACATGCAAAAAGATAATTGGGGTCGTGCAACCAAGGATGAGCCAAAATGTGGAGTCCACAAAAATGCTCGTGTTGCACAACACTAGAGGGACTCTAGCACGATTGCACAATAGGCGGATACAAGACTTGTGCACAACCTACTTAGCAAAAATGCAAGGACTTCTATCCCATGTATGCTCTATGCAAGGTGTTTCTACGATATGATCCAAGATGATCTAGTATGACAATCTTAATGTTGTATGATGCTATCATTCTTGCTTAAAAGCTCTTTGCTTATCTTTCCATTTTGCTTAAAATCTTGTTTGGCTCTTTGTTGTTTGAGCTATTTTCTCATGCAATGCTTGAGGAACCAATATAGCAATTGTGTATGCGATGACAACTTTGTGACACAGGAGATGATACCAATATGTGCACCAATGATGTATGTATGCTATGGGAAGTATGATCACTAATGTGCACAAGTCTCGTTGCCGGCAATACTCAAAATCTAGTCTCAATGGGTAAGCGACGCAAAGGAGTAAAGTTATGATGGCTATCAATGTAATGGCTAGAATGATGTATCACGATACCAAGACGAGGTTACCGTTCTCGCTTACGGTATGGTGTCAAAATGGTGGCACGAATACCAAGATGTAGTCGATGTGGTCGTTGTTGATGATGCGTCTCTGGTGAAGATGAGCGGCGGTGATGTTGATGTTGAACCGTACCTAGATAGCCGAAACACAAAAGGACACGGAACTGCAACTCAAATTCTCAAAGCTCGAAGTGGCAACACGTGTCGGAGTTCGAAACGGGTAAGCAATGGTGGTGGTATGCAGAAGTGGTGATGGTGTATAGGTGGTGGTAGTGCTTATATGGAAATGTGGGGCGGTGGTGGTGACCAAACTGAAGGAAATTCAGTTTCGTCAGGTAACTCTGGACGAACGGTGGTGAGCGGTCGTCCGGTCATCCGACGTTCGGGGGCTAGCGGACGTCCGGTGCCTGGGCACTGTTCGAGCATGGGATGAACTGCACGTGGGTGGGGTGGACGAGGTGAAATTCGTCGAATCCGGGCGATTTCGTGGATGGAAAGGGTGGGGAAAGGGGGAAAAAGCTAGATCCACTCAAAACAAAGCAAATCCACGGATCAAATCCAACAAAATTTCAACGCACCAACAAATCACAAAAAAATTTGGAGCTATTTTTGTGGGGAATTTTCGAATTAGGGACAAAATCAACAAAAACTAGGCTAGCAACACAACGGGGAGGCTCCGAAATCGTGATCAATGTGGCTCCAGATACCAAGATGATGTAGGGTAGAACCCTAATTGCCTGACCTTTCACGAAAGGAGCAGATCCCGCGATGAACACGAAGAACACGAGGGGAAACACGAGAAAATCACCAAACCAACAAGAAATAGTCACACATATGCTAGATCCTCGAGTACATAAGAGATCACATGATCCACGGACAACTAAGGACGATACAAAGGAGCCGGTCTTCTTTGTGAGGAGGTCTTGAATGCACAAGGGGGTCTTCCCATAGAGGTGTCTTGAATCGAAAGGGATCTTCTCCGAAGAGGGGTCGCGGTCTCTCTCGTAGTGTAGCTCTGATGTGGATGAGCAATGCTCTATCTCTATATATGAGCTAAACCAATGCTAACCCTAGCTTGGATGAATAGGAGGTCTATTTATAGTCTTAGTGCAAATGGGGGCGAAAGGAGGGGTGAGGGAGTCCTGGATTAGGGGGTCTCCGGACAGCCGGACTATATCGTTTGGCCGGACTGTTAGACTATGAAGATACAAGATTGAGGACTTCGTCCCGTGTCCGGATGGGACTCTACTTGGCATGGAAGGCAATCTAGGCAATACGGATATGTATATCTCCTCCTTTGTAACCGACCTTGTGTAACCCTAGCCCCCTCCGATGTCTATATAAACCGGAGGGTTTTAGTCCATAGGACAACACACAATCATATCATAGGCTAGCTTTTAGGGTTTAGCCTCTCCGATCTCGTTGTAGATCAACTCTTGTAATACCCACATTATCAAGTATAATCAAGCAGGACGTAGGGTTTTACCTACATCAAGAGGGCCCGAACCTGGGTAAAACATCGTGTCCCCTGCCTCTTGTTACCATCCACCTTAGACACACAGTTCGGGACCCCCTACCCTAGATCCGCCGGTTTTGACACCGACATTGGTGCTTTCATTGAGAGTTCCTCTGTGTCGTCGCTGTTAGGCTTGATGGCTCCTATGATCAGCGATAGCGATGTAGTCCAGGGTGAGACTTTTCTCCCCAGACAGATCTTTGTATTCGGCGGCTTCGCACTGCGGGCCAACTCGCTTGGCCATCTGGAGCAGATCGGGAGTTACGCCCCTGGCCATCAGGTCAGGTTTGGAAGCTTAAACTACACAGCAGATATCCGCGGAGACTTGATCTTCGACGGATTCGAGCCTTCGCCTAGTGCGCCACACGGTCACGATGAGCATGATTTAGCTCTACCATCGGACAGTGTCCAAGAGATCGCGCCGGCAACCGCTCCGACCCTCAATTCGGAGCCAGCTGCGCCGTCCATGGGCCGGTGGATAGACCCCACCACGGAGGCCGTATCCTCAGCGGCGATCGAGCCGAATATTGACCTTACCCTTCACGAGAGCAGTGATGCCACACTGTCGAATCCTTCCCCGGCCACGGACTCCCAACCACATGCGCCCGTGCCTATCAAATCCGATTGGGCGCCGATCATGGAGTTTACCTCCGCGGATATCTTTCAGCACTCACCCTTCGGCGACATACTGAACTCATTAAGGTCTTACTCCTTGTCAGGAGAGTACTGGCCGAACTATGTCCGGCAGGATTAGGATGCGGATGACGAAGAAATTCTCCACCCACCCACCACCCACTTAGTTGCCACTGTCGACGACTTAACCGACATGCTCGACTTCAACTCCGAAGACATCGATGGTATGGACGACGATGCGGGAGGCGAAGAGGAACCACTGCCCACAGGGCACTGGACAGCCATCTCATCATATGATATATACATGGTGGACACACCCAAAGAAGGCAATGGCGACAAGACAGCGGAGGATGACCCCTCCAAGAAGCAACCCAAGCGCCGGCGTCAACGGCGCCGCTCTAAGTCTCGCCAAAGCAAAAGCAGTGACCCCGGCAGAGGAGATAATAACACTCTGGACAGTGCCGAACACGACAGCAATCCTCTCCGGCAAGATTTAGGGCAGGAGGATGGAGAGGCCAGCCCTCCAGAGAGAGCGGCAGATGGAGAGGCGGAGGATGATAATTACATGCCTCCCTCCGAAGATGAGGCAAGCCTCGACGATGACGAATTCGCCGTGCCTGAGGATCTGGTCGAACAAGAGCGCTTCAAGCGTCGTCTTATAGCCACGGCAAATAGCCTTAAGAAAAAGCAACAACAGCTTCAAGCTGATCAAGATTTGCTAGCTGACAGATGAACTGAAGTCCTTGCGGCCGAGGAATATAAACTCGAACGCCCCTCCAAGAGTTACCCAAAGTGTAGGTTGCTACCCCGACTGGAGGAGGAAGCACTCAAACCTACATCTCTAGCATATGATGCGGGTGACCGGCCACCTCGTGGCCGCGACAGAGAGGCGTTTCAGCCAAAAACTCAGCCCGCACCCCGACGCCACTCAAATAAAAATGAAAAGGCACGGGGGAACATGCTAGACCTGCGAGACATATTGGAGGACAAAGCAAAACAGGCAAGATCGATCTACAGATCGCGAGGGCGCGCCACTATGCGAGATGATAACCATCACGCCGGATACAGTAAAAGTAAATCCGGCCGGGCCGAACCCAGCGGGCAAGACTCATTTGAGTTGCGTCGCGATATAGCCCAGTACAGAGGCGCCGCACACCCCCTATGCTTCACAGATGAAGTAATGGATCATCAAATCCCAGAGGGTTTCAAACCAGTAAATATAGAATCATACGACAGCACAACAGATCCTGCAGTATGGATCGAGGACTTCCTCCTGCACATCCACATGGCCCGCGGTGACGATCTACACGCCATCAAATACCTCCCACTTAAACTCAAAGGATCAGCTCGGCATTGGCTCAATAACCTGCCAACAGAATCCATTGGCTATTGGGAGGATCTGGAAGCTGCATTCCTTGACAACTCCAGGGCACTTATGTGCGACCACCAGATGCCGATGACTTGAGCCACATAATTCAGCAGCCAGAGGAATCGGCCAGGCAATTCTGGACACGGTTCCTAACAAAGAAAAATCAAATCGTCGACTGTCCGGATGCAGAGGCCCTAGTTGCTTTTAAGCACAACATCCGCGACGAGTGGCTCGCCCGACACCTTGGCTAGGAAAAGCCGAAATCTATGGCAGCCCTCACGACACTCATGACCCGCTTTTGCATAGGAGAAGACAGTTGGCTGGCTCGCAGCAATAACATATCAAAGAACCATGGTACTTCGGATACCAAGGATGGCAATGGCACGTCATGTCGCAACAAACACAAGCGCCGCATTAACAGGGACAATACGGAGGATACGACAGTCAATGCCGGATTCAAAGGATCTAAACCCGGTCAGCGGAAAAAACCATTCAAAAGAAGCACTCTGGGCCTGTCTAGTTTGGACCGTATACTCGACCGCTCGTGTCAAATACACGGCACCCCCGAGAAACCAGCCAACCACACCAACAGGGATTGTTGGGTGTTCAAGCAGGTCGGCAAGTTAAATGCCGAAAACAAAGATAAGGGGTCACATAGCAATGATGAGGAGGAGCCCCGGCAGCCGGACACCGGAGGACAGAAGAGGTTCACCTCACAAGTGCGGACGGTGAACCTGATATACGCAACCCACATCACCAAGAGGGAGCGGAAGCGTGCGCTAAGGGGCGTATATGCGTTGGAGCCAGTCGCCCCAAAGTTCAACCATGGTCCTCTTGTCCGATCACCTTCGATCGCAGGGACCACCCCACTAGTATCCGTCATGGCGGATTCTCCGCACTGGTCCTAGACCCAATCATTGACAGATTTCACCTCACTCCAGTCCTTATGGATGGCGGCAGCAGCCTGAACCTGCTTTACCAGGACACATTGTGCAAAATGGGTATAGACCCCTCAAGGATCAAACCCACAAAAATGACCTTCAAAGGCATCATACCAGGTGTAGAGGCCCATTGCACAGGCTCAGTCACACTGGAAGTGGTCTTCGGATCCCCGGATAACTTCTGAAGCGAAGAGTTAATCTTCGATATAGTCCCGTTCCGCAGTGGCTATCATGCACTGCTCGGGCGAACCGCATTTGCGAGATTCAATGCGGTACCGCATTATGCATACCTCAAGCTCAAGATGCCAGGACATCGCGGGGTCATCACAGTTAATGGAAACACAAAGCGCTCTGTCCGCACGGAGGAGCACACTGCGGCCCTCGCAGCAGAAGCGCAAAGCAGCCTCTTAAGGCAATCCACTAGTTCGGCGATTAAGGACCCGGACACCTTCAAGCGCGCCTGGAGTAATCGGCAACAAGACCACCTGGCACGTTCCGAGCTCGCATAGCAATGCGGCCCCCACCCCGGTCCCAGCCAAATGGCAAAATCCGTGCCACACGTACATAATTACGTGTTAAAAATACCATGGGCACAGGTGAAGAGGGGGGCACGACTAGCCAAACGGCGAAATCCATGCCACGCGTACATAATTACGCATTAAAAATAGCATGGGCACAGGTGGAGAGGGGACACGACTACGGCACGCCCCAAGACGCAGCTCAACTGCACTAGGGGCTTCCCGCTCTGTTATTTTTCTCTTTCAGGACTTTAATCTCTGGAAATCTTGTCCAGCAGTATGATTGCCGGACACATGATGCAGCAACCAAGGAGGCAGAAAGCTACGACGCACCGTAGAACTCCTAGGTGGATTACGATAACGAGTGAAATACTTGCTTTAATACCATTCCTCAGCTTGCCCTTGGAAGGGACATGTCAAATAGTCCTACTTTTTGCTTATCGCACTACTTGTATTATTCAGCTTTAACGAACCTTTTTGAATAAACAATGCATAGCACTAAGACTATTATTGCATTCTTCCTTTTATATATATATATATATATATATATATGTTCATTCATGACACCCAGCACCCGTACACTCTGGTATGGCCAATACGCCAGGGGCTTAAGCATACCCCATAATACGGCGTGAGAAGTCCGAACACTTTCGACAGTGCGGCACCCCGAACTTATAGGACTATATGCATCAGCTCTGAATCATGTCTTGGGTCAACAGTTGGGTTTGCCCGGCTCCCATGTTTTGGTACCTTACGTTCCACTATATCAGCTAAGGTAGCACTGGGAGAACTACTGCGATTGTGCCCCGGTTCTTCTGGGCTAAGCACCTTAGTAGAGAAAGCTAAAACTGACTGTCATGATAAGGCAAGAGACTGGTTGCTGTTCGAGAGGTTTCGAGTCCCTAAAGACTTATGCCGCTTAGAGCGAGGAATCGGCTTTGTCCGGCTTAAGGCGTGTATAGCACCCCAAATTCGGCCTTCCAAATACTAGGGGCTTCGCCAAAATTTAAAATTATAGAATTCTATGGCTAAGTTAGAGTGATAAAGCATTATAGTCTGATTGCCTTGTTCGTTGTGCTGAACACCTCCCTCGAAGGACCCAAAAATGGGAACAAGAGTGCTCAGGTTTATCCTAAACACCCCAGCACTCGTGGCATGGGGGCAGAAGCCGACTACTAGCCATCTCTCAGATTTGATAAACAGCCGAACAGAAGGTAATATTTTAAATTCAAACAAGCGTTGCATAGCGCATATGAACAAGTTTTCATAAATACAGGATTACACGAGCGAGTTTACTCGAATATTATATCTTTCGTACACTCGTCCGCTACGAGACGAGCACCCCTCAGGACAACCTCATAGTACTCGGGGTGGCGATGCTCCTTGCCCTCCGACGGCCCTTCCTTAATCAGCTTCACGGCGTCCAGCTTTCACACACTCGTACGCTACAAGTCGGGCACCCTTCAGGACACCCTCATAATACATCTCGGGGTGGCGATCTCCTTGCCCTGCAGCAGCCCCTCCTTCACCAGCTTCTCGGCGTCCATCTTGGCCCAGTGCACCTTTGCACGGGCAAAAGCCCGGCGTGCACCTTCAATGCAGACGGACCGCTTGATGACTTCCAGCCATGGGCAGGCATCCACAAGCCGCCTCACCAGGCCAAAGTAGCTGTTGGGAAGGGCTTCGCCAGGCCACATCTGGACTATAAAGCCCTTCATGGCCTGTTCGGCCGCCTTGTGCAGCTCGACCAGTTGCTTCAGCTGGTCTCTCATAGGCATCGGGTGTTCGGTCCCAGTATACTGAGACTAGAACAGCTTCTCCGTCGAGCTTCCCTCCTCGGCCTGGTATAACTGTGCGGCATCCGACACGCTGTGGGGCAAATCTACGAAGGCTCCTGGAGAGCTCCGGACTCGGGTATGTAACAACTAATTTACTTTCACATGCTTGCTTTGCATATTGAATGCCTTACCCGCCGCTATCTTCCTTATCGCCTCAATTTCCTGGAGGGCCTTTTGGGCTTCAGCCTTGGCATTCTTCATGCTCTCAAGAGCGGCAACAAGCTCAGACTCTCGCGTCTTCGAGTCAAGCTCCAAAGCCTCGTGCTTCGTCACAAGAGCCTGGAGCTCTTGCTCCACCTCACTCACCTGTGCCTCTTGCTTCTCCTGCTCGGTGCGCTCCTTGGCCGCTTTGTCTTCGGCCTCGGACAACGCTTGCTTTAGAGTCGCCACCTCGGTCATGGCCCCTGGCACATTCATGATGATCTTGTCATTTCGCAACCACATTTTCTTTTTTTATATATAGACAAGGTATTACTTACCTTTGTTCTCCTCGAGCTGCCTCTTGGCAAGACCGAGCTCTTTTTGGGACCCCTCGAGGTCCTGCTTCAGTGCGGCGACCTCCGTAGTCACTGCGGCAGAGGCCAGCAGCGAAGCCCGCATACACATACAGACATACTTATATTAGACTCCTGCATATTTTATTTGATCCTCTACTCGGCTTTTCTTTGTCAACACCAAACAGAGCATCAGGGGCTACTTTCTATGCGGTAATATTTTTCCTACATTTTCAATACTTACCTCAAAGCCTGTTAGAAGGCTGGCAAAGGCTTCAGTCAGTCCGCTCTTGGTGCACTGAACCTTCTTGATCACCGCAATCATAATAGTACGATGCTCTTCGTCGATGGAAGCGCCACGAAGCGCTCCCAACAGGTTGTACGGTGCCTCTGTATGGACAGAGGTCACCGGCACGGGCGTCTTACCCCTTTTGGAAGGGAGCCGCCTGCCCGAGTCCGGAACCACTGGAGGTTCTGGCGCGGTGTTTGGCTGAGAGCCGAACTGGGAGCCGCCGGGAGCCTTGCTCCCCTTGCTCCTGGAGTCCGGAAGGTCGCCTTGAGGCGCCTCCGGGACTCTCTCCCCCCGGCTCGGTGCCCCTTGAGAGAATACCTCGGCATTGTCCATAGGGCAAGGGGAGGTGGTGGTCGGAAGTGGATCGCTATCCATATCCGACGAATCCAAGGAGCCGTCCGACGAGGATACGTAGATATCGGCTTGGGGCGGTCTGCATAATCATATTCGGCGTTAGGAGAAGCAGTGCGACAAAGGAATGCTATGAGTTACTCTGGTATCCGAATACTTACGACTTCGCCAGGGGCTGGGCCCTGAGCAGCCACTCGTCTTCGCCTTCAGCGGCGGTGGTGGAGCAGTCCGGAAGGAGAGTCCTTCCTTTCTTGGACCCTTCGGCCTCCCCGGTTGGGGCGGCCTTCCTTTTCTTGTCTCCCCCGGCTAGAGGGAGAGCATCTTCATCTTCCTCCTCATCTTCATGGGAGGAGTGCATCGCGGAGTTATCGGATGATGAGTCTGATATCACCTGGCGCCGGGAACTCTTTCGGGTTCCCTTGGCCTTCTTCTTGGTCTTCTCCAGCACCTTATAAGGAGCCGGAGTCAGCATCTCCGTCAGGAGAGTGCCCGCAGTGTCTTCGGGCAGGGGGGCCGAACAGTCGATCTGCTCCGATGCCTCCACCAAGTCCTGTTAAAGGCATGAGAGCTCAGACCCCGCATAGGGTTAAGCTATGGGAAATAAATGTCCTGCCAACTGTACAGAACTTACCGGATTCGCAGGGCGCTTCGCGCTTAGCCCGCGGTCCACGATGAGAGAGGGAGGGACCTCGGCGCCCTTGAACAACACCCTCCAGACATCTTTGTGCATCGTGTCGAAGAGCTCGCTTAGAGTCTGGTGCCGGGTCGGGTCGAACTCCCATAAGTTGAAATCCCGTTGCTGACACGGGAGGATCCGGCGGAAGAGCATGACTTGGACTATGTTGACAAGCTTAAGTTTCTTGCTTGTCATGTTCCGGATACATTTCTGGAGTCCGTCCAGCTCCACCGATGAACCCCAGGACATGCCCTTCTCCTTCCAAGAAGTGAGCCGCGTGGGGATTCCGGATCGAAACTCGGGGGCCGCCGCCCAGTTGGTGTCGCGCGGCTCAGTGATGTAGAACCACCACGATTGCCACCCCTTTATGGTCTCCACGAAGGAGCCCTCGAGCCATGTAATGTTGGGCATTTTGCCCACCATGGCTCCTCCGCATTCCACATGTTGGCCACCCACCACCTTCGGCTTGATATTGAAGGTCTTCAGCCATAGGCCGAAGTGGGGCCGGATGCAGAGGAAGGCCTCGCACACGACGATGAACGCCGAGATGTTGAGGATGAAGTTCGGGGCCAGATCATGAATGTCCAGCCCATAGTAGAATATGAGGCCATGGACAAATGGATGGAGGGGAAACCCCAGTCCGCGGACGAGTGGTGGAGGAAGACCACCCTCTCATGGGGTTCTAGGGTAGGGATGACCTGCCCTGCGGCTGGCTGACGGTGCGCGATATCCGCGGCTAAGTATCCGGCTCCGCGTAACTTTTTGATGTGCCCCTCCGTGACGGAGGAGGCCATCCACTTGCCTCCCGCGCCGGACATGTTTGGAGAGAGTTGAGGAGGAGGATGCAGACTTGGGCGCTGGAGCTCGAGTGCGTGAGAATGGATGAGCAAGGAGGAAGAAGGCGTGTGTAGAAAAAGGTGAGATCTTACCCCTTTATAAGGGCGGACTAAACTATGCGCCTCCACTAGCCTGGTAAAACTCGCTTGTTCATCCATATTGATGAGAGTCCCGTAATAAGGGGAACATGATCTCTGCTTTGACAAGACGTGTCAAGAAACTACCTCAAGTTATGTGCGGGGCTGGTTGAAGAAAATCGGTTCAAATAATTACCGGGCCGTGGTGTGATGTCATGCTGCCAAAACGTGTCAGTAGATTAGATTTGTGGAAATATTATTCTCTCTATGGTGGTATGTGGAACTTGTTTTGCAGGGTCGGACACTATCCTTGTATTCAAACTCTTCTATGGTGTATTCGGAGGATGAAACCGCCTTGCAATGCCGAAGACAACACTGCGCGCCGGACTCATCGTCATTGAAGCCTAGTTCAGGGGCTACTCAGGGAGTCCTGGATTAGGGGGTCTCCGGACAGCCGGACTGTTGGACTATGAAGATACAAGATTGAAGACTTCGTCCCATGTCCGGATGGGACTCTACTTGGCGTGGAAGGCAAGCTAGGCAATACGGATATGTATATCTCCTCCTTTGTAACCTACCTTGTGTAACCCTAGCCCCCTCCGGTGTCTATATAAACCGGAGGGTTTTAGTCCGTAGGACAACACACAATCATACCATAGGCTAGCTTTTAGGGTTTAGCCTCTCTGATCTCATGGTAGATCAACTCTTGTAATACCCATATTATCAAGTATAATCAAGCAGGACGTAGGGTTTTACCTCCATCAAGAGGGCCTGAACCTGGGTAAAACATCGTGTCCCCTACCACCTGTTACCATCCGCCTTAGACACACAGTTCGGGACCCCCTACCCGAGATCCGCCGGTTTTGACACCGTCAAGGGGGTACGTGGGCCTCGGGCACAAAACTGGACACAGCCAGGTACCGTACGTCCGCTGGGGACCGGTCGTCCGGTGGCTCAATGGCGTCTGGGCGTCTGGTGGCTTCCAGACATCCGTTGGATCCGTTCTGTTATGGGGGTGCCGGACGTCTGGTCACTTCATACTTCCACTGATATTGGCTCGGGTGCAGTGGCCCCGGTCGTCTAGTCCAGGACGGATATCCGCTTGCTGTAGCTCGGCTGGGGTGTCATGTGTTAGACGTCCGGTCCCGACCGGTCATCCGGTGGCTGGAACTTCAGGCTCCAGACGTCTGGTCCTGACCGGTTGTCCGGTGGCTGGGGCTTCTTTTGTAGCTCCTCTTCTTCTCCGTCTTCACGTCCATCTTCCTCTTCTAATCCTCCTTGCTCCTTAGCTTCTTCATGGCCAACTCCTTGATACCTGAGTATGCACAATGTCTCTGTTTGAGGTAGTAGCCATGTCTCATGTGCATCGAAGTGGAAATGTGAGAGGAGAGATGTCACCTCGGTTTCGAGAGCTCTTGCACGTGCTCGTGTCATGGGTCCGCTAGGCACTTGGTGAGACGATGGTAGGTCCATGGGGATGACCTTGGGATGCTCCGCATCATCCCCCAAGCTAGAGCGATACTTTCTCCTTCACGAGGCCAAAATTATATATATACAATTCTGATCACGATGAACTAGATGCATATGATAATTTTTTTTGATGGAACTCCAATTTCAATCGATTCCAATTCCAGGATCCAATATCATCGTATAGCCTATACCATGCCAATCCTTTCCCCTTCAAAGATAAAGGGAAAACCTTCTTCACGACTTCATCTCCGGGTAAACCTGCAAGCTTGAACAATCCACAAATTTGTTCTACATATATCAAGTGCATATCGGGATGTTTGGTTCCGTCTCCTCTATAAGGATTAGCTAGCAGTTGTTCTATCATACCCAAAGGAATTTCATTTTCAATATTTTCAGTAGGTGCAATAGGTTGAGGGGTAGCTAATTGTGGTTCCGGTCAAGGTGAAGATACCTCGAACAAACCCCTCAAAGGATTGTTTTCCATAGTAATAAGTGACAATAAATTTCAGTACACTATATAAATGTTTCCTTACCAAATTCCACTTACCAAAGGCGCTTCACTCCCCGGCAACAACGCCAGAAAATAGCCTTGATGACCCACAAGTATAGGGGATCAATTGTAGATCTTTTTGAAAAGTAAGAGTGTCGAACACAACGACGAGCAGAAGGAAATGACAAGTGGTTTTCAGCAAGGTAATGTCTGCAAGTGCTGAAATTGTAAGTAAAAGAGTAGTTTGATAGCAAGATAATTTGTAACGAGAAAGTAACGATGATAGTATCAAAAGTGCAGCAAGGTAGCCCAATCCTTTCGAGGCAAAGGATAGGCCAAAACGGTCTCTTATGATAAGCAAAGCGTTCTTGAGGGTACACGGTAATTTCATCTAGTCACTTTCACCATGTTGGTTCGATTTGTGTTCGCTACTTTGGTAATTTGATATGTTGGTGGACTGGTGCTTAGGTGTCATTCTTAATTGAAAAAACCTCCTACTTATGATTAACCCTCCCGCAAGCATCCGCAACTACAAGAAAAGTATTAAGAATAAATTCTAACCATAGCATTAAACTTTTGGATCCAATCGGTCCCTTACGAAATAGCGCATAAACTAGGTTTAAGCTTCTGTCACTCTCGCAACCCATCATCTAATTGCTACTCCACAATGCATTACCTTGGGCCCAAATATGGTGAAGTGTCATGTAGTCGACGTTCACATGACACCACTAAGGGAATCACAACATACATACTATCAAAATATCGAACACATATCAAGTTCACATGATTACTTGCAACATGATTTCTCCTGTGACCTCAAGAACAAAAGTGACTACTCACAAATGATAATCATGCTCAAGATCAGAGGGTTATTAAATAGCATATTGGATCTGAACATATAATCTTCCACCAAATAAACCATATAGTAACCAACTACAAGATGTAATCAACACTACTAGTCACCCACAAGCACCAATCTATAGTTCCGGTAACAAGATTGAACACAAGAGATGAACTAGGGTTTGAGATAAGATGGTGTTGTTGAAGATGTTGATGGATATTTCCCTCCCCAAGATGGGAGAGTTGTTGGTGATGATGATGACGATGGTTTCCTCCTCCGGGAGGGAAGTTCCCCCAGCGGAATCGCTATACCGAACGGCAAAAGTGCTCCTGCCCAAGTTCTGCCTCGAGACGGCGGCACTCCGTCCTGAAAGTACTCTCCTTATTTTTCTAGGAAAAAATGACTTATATACCAGAAGATGGTCACCGGAGGTGGGCCTGGGTGAGCACAACCCACCAGGGCGTGCCTGGGCTCCCTGGCACCTATGTGGGTTGTGCCCACCTGGTGGGCCTCCTCTGGTACTTATTTGCTACAATATTATTCATATATTCCATAAAAATTCTCCGTGAAGTTTCAGCTTGTTTGGAGTTGTGCATAATAGGTAGCTTGACGTATCTTTTCCAGGTCCAGATTTACAGTTGCCGGAATTCTCCCTCTTTGTGTATACCTTGCATATTATGAGAGAAAAGGCATTAGGATTACTCCAAAAATAATTATTATGGATAAAAACATTATAAATAACAGTAGGATAACATGATGCAAAACGGTCATATCAATGCTTGTCACTTTGGGCCCGGGTGCCATGATTTCAGATCTGAACCGTTTATGTTATCACCATTATATCTATGTTCTAGATCCGACCTTGCAAGTTATAGTCACCTATTATGTGTTATGATCCTTAAACCCCGAAGTGACAGAAGTTGGGATACTTTCCAGTGATGATCGTAATTTGAGGAGTTCATTTATTCACTATGTGTTAATGCTTTGTTCCAGTTCTCTATTGAAAGGAGGCCTTAGTATCCCTTAGTTTCCAATAGGACCCCACTGCCACGGGAGGGTAGGACAAAAGATGTCATGCAAGTTCTTTCCATAGGCACACATGCCTATTTACGGAATAAATGCCTACATTATATTTATGAACTAGAGCTAGTGCCGCATCACCCTAGGTTATGCCTATTATATGATGAATATCATCCAACGAATTCACCGATCCAATGCCTATGAATTTCTCTTATATTGTTCCTGCTAAGTTACTACTGCTACTATTACTATCGCACTTGCTACAAAATCATTGCTATCACTGTTACTGTTACTATTGTTTTTGCTACTACTATAAAAAATATCATACTACTTTGCTACTGATCAGTTTGCGACAGATAATTAATCTCCAGGTGTGGTTGAATTGACAACTCAGCTGCTAATACTTGCAAATATTCTTTGCCTCCCCTTGTGTCGAATCAATAAATTTGGGATGAATACTCTACCCTCGAAAACTGTTGCGATCCCCTATACTTGTGGGTTATCAATGCTCGATACTTCCTGTATTGGTTCTTTTATAAACAAGACTATTGAATTCAAATGGGATTTATTGGAAAGGATTAAACGCAACTTTGAAGATTGGAAACTCGATGAAGGTAAGGAGTCAGTTATATAGCTTTAGTTTTATTGTGTTAAATATTTTATGGATACCGATGCCTTTCGAGAATTTAGCACGAAATATGGACTTGACTCTAAGATAGTAGCTTCTTCATGTGAATCATTTGCTAGTCATACTAATCTCCCTAAGGAGAAGTGATGAGGACACACCAACCATGGGCACCACACAACTAATCATCAACGGTCCAATCACCAGAAGTCGCGCAATGCAAATACATGATCAGGTGAACGCTAACTTAAGTCTATCATTTGACCTTGAAAATATGGTTGTACCTTCACCTCCTTTGTTGTTGGATGAACTCAGGTGTGATACCGAAGAAGGCCAAACAAATTTCAGTCCGCGCAAAAAATGTTTTATGGGGAAGAAACAAAGTTAGGAACTCATGAAGAAATGAGTTTTCTTCTCAAGAAACATTGTTCCGATTCTTATGAAACAATGTTTCGCACGAGTTTGGATATCCCGACTTGTGAAAGGTTCCCAGAACTCGAGTTTGCTGCTGAAGGAAACATTGTTTGACTCCAGTGAACAATGTTTGGTTGGGGACTTCCAACCACCTCCAACGTGAGTTATCCACAAGCTACCTCATTAAGTCTCTAAGCCATTTAGTCAAACCAAAGTTGGTTCTCTTTCACACCTATCCAAGGGGGTTGTCCTGATTATAAATAGGCTAGCTCTTCCCCTCATTGGGGACTTTTTCCATTTCTATCAAAGACCAAAGACATAGACTCCTCCTGTGGTTGGAGAACTCTTGTTACCCTTATTCTCATGATTCCTTGGGGAATTGCTCCTAATTCGTGCTCCACGACTAGATCGTGTTGTGTGGGTTAGAGTCTGTGGTTTCCCTTGTGGATTGCACCTATCCCGTGCTCCATGACTTAAATGTGGTTGTGCGGGGTAGTATTGCGGGTTGTGGATCGGTGAATGTTCGGATTGCAAGCTTCGGTGAGCATCCTCCTCGTCGGGTCATAATCTCTTTTTTTTTCTATGTTCCGGCTGCTTGCAGCTAGTTATCCGCATCCATTTATCGATCATACACCATGAAGATACCTCCCCTTGAACACTCTCTTCTTCAAAGACGGTGTCGCATCATATGGTATTCACATCAAAGTTTACACGGTAGGATCTATATCCTTGTAGCAAGATCTATCCTGTTTAGTTTGGGTTTCCCCGTCCTATAGTTCAAAGCCAAAAAATCCACCAAAAAAGCCAAGCCTTTGTTTGCTGAGATCTAGTTCTTTGGTTTCCTCTTTTGTTTGCACCAAGTTCTATCCAAAGTTGTTGTTGTGTTCTTTGAGTCTTGTTGTTGGATATTTTGTGCTGCAAAAAAGAGAGGGAAAAAATGAGCAAAAAAAGTGAGAAAAAAGAGAAGAGAAAGTGTTGAGCAAGTGTGCAATCATATTCAGTTTGGTGAGAAATTTCAAAAGTTGTAGTGGCAAATGTTGCAGCTCAAACATGGTGCAAGGATCTACAATTTTTTCTTGTTCATTTGGTTTGCATCAATTGGATCTCAACACTAGCCCTCCCCATTTTACCCCCCCCCCCAGATCAACCTAGAAACTGCTAGCTTCCTTTCATTCGCTCGTCCACTTCTGATTTTCTACCACCACATAGCCACCAAGGAATCATTAGAATTTGCGTAAGCAAGAAGGTGAGCTGAGTGTTTTCCACATATATTTTCTTTTGTCCACTTGTTTGTAAGAGTTAACATGACAGGATCTAACTCGAGTGTACATGGACATCAACATGTGGATGATGATCTCCCTTAAACTTGTGCAACACTTGGTGAAATGATTGAGGAGAGTATAACTGCAGCTATGCGAAGGATGTTCAGAGGCCGTCTTCCTATCACAGGTAATGGGGATCAACATCAACATAGCCCCGCTGCCTCGCTGGCCGCCGCCGACTGACACCGTCAAGGAAACGAGGATCACCACAATGGTCATGGAAGAGCGACAGGAGCTGCTGCCCATGGTGCCCTGCTGATGGTGTCGAATGGAGGCGTGGCAACTTTGCTGCCCCCCGTGAGGGTGGGCTGCATGGAGGAGAAGCTCACAGGCAAGGCCATAACCCCCGTGGGTTTGCCGCTGATCACCGGTGACGAGCGGGACATGATGGTGATGCCCGCTCCCTTGAAGATCTCTTCGAGCATGGTGACGAAGCTCAAGGTATGGGGGACTATGAACCCTACTCCCCACCTCGCCATAGTGATTTTTTTGGTCGCAACGGTCAAATTATGTTCGTCATGATCAATATGATCATGACAACCAAGCGAGAGTGAAGCTACATGTGCCATCCTTCACGGGAAAAGAGGATCCATATACATATATTGAGTGGGAGGAGAAATGCAATAAAATCTTCCGCATCCATGGTTTTAGTGAAGCTAAGAGAGTTGATCTTGCTGTTATGGAGTTCTCTGGTTATGCTCTTACATGGTGCAATCTGCTGCAAGACAATCGGTTGACGTCGGTCTATAATCATATCCGTAGCTGGTCTTTGATGAAGGAAATCATGAGGCACTGTTTTGTTCCGTCATGCTATGAGAGCCAATTGTACAAGCGGTTGCATGGGCTCACTCAAGGTTCCCGCACTGTTGAGGAGTACTATAAAGAGATGGAGGTGCTGCTAATTCAGACAAGAACCTGTGAAAGTGGTGAGGCGAAGATGGCGAGATTTTTACATGGGCTGAATGATGAAATGTCAGATTTTGTGGAGATGTTTCCTTATGATACATTCGAAGATGTGGTACATCATGCTATAAGAGTTGAGAAGAAGAATATGCGTAATGGTCATACTCGTGCTTTCCAAGGCTGCACCACCACACACTCATGGCAGCGAACACAACAGCCATATGGTTCTCAGTTTGAGGGTGCACCACCTAGGCCCGCACATGCCTCGACGGCTTCCTCACGTGCTATTCGCAATCAAGATAATAGGTCATCATCTACAGCAGGAGTATCCTCTGCTCCATCTCCAGAAAAGAGTTCTACACACAACAGTGACATTCAATGCCACAAGTGCAAATGAAGAGCTCATATTTCTTCAAAATGTCCAAGCAAAAGAACTATGATCATCAATGAATGAGGTGAATGGGAGTCTGAAAGTGACCCTGAAGGTGGGAATGATGAAGTGGAAGAGGAGCAAGGTTGGGAAGTAGGAGGAACTATTTTATCTCACGAGGAACTTGATGGAGATGCTTTGGTTGTATGTCGTTCACTTAACGCCCAGGTTGTGGAGGAGGAAAAGGGGCAGCGACATAATCTTTTCCACACCTGTTTCGTTATCAACTCAAAGATATGTCGTGTGATTTTTAATAGTGGAACCGGCAACAATATTGCAAGCACGGAGATGGTCGAGAAGCTTCAATTGCAAACAAAATGTCACCCACAACCATACCGCATGCAATGGCTGAATGATTGTGGCACAATTAAGGTGACTAGCAGCGTGCAAATACCAATTTCAGTAGGTACTTATTAGGATGATGTTGAGCGCGATGTGGTGCCGATGCAACTTTTCAATTGCTTCTTGGACGATCGTGGTTGGATGACCGTGATGTGCAAATCAGCGAGCGTGTGAATCGCTTATGTTTTGTCCATATAGGAGAAAAGTTCACTTGGCTGCCCATGACACCCGAGGAAGTTTATCTTGATGAGATGAAAATAAAAGGAAAGAAAAATGGAGAGAGTGGTCATACACAACGAGTGAGCCACCAACATAGTGAGGGAGTGTTTCCATAGCCAAAAGCTCCATAGCCAAATATGACCAAGCCCCGGGAAAAACAGAGATTAGTTATAATAGCTAGGAAAATGGATATGCGGGAATAGAGAGAACCTAATACTCCATTCTTTGTACTCATGTACAAGGAAACTTTATTGGCTGCTAACGACTTACCCTCAACTCTTCCTAGTGTTGTTTTTGATGTTTTGAAGGAGTATGAGGATGTGTTTCCCTAGGAGGTACCACCTGGTTTGCCATTGAAGCGGGGCATTGAGCACCAAACCGACTTGGTTCGGGGCGCCCCACTACCAAACCGACCATCGTACTGAGCAAACCCAGAGGAGACGAAGGAAATTCAGAGGAAAGTAGAAGATCTTATTAACAAAGAGTATTAAGGGAAAGTATTTCTCCTTGTGTTGTTCCCATTCTTTTAGTTCCAAATAAAGATGGTACCATGCACATGTGCACTGATTGTAGATCCATTAACAGCATAACTGTGAGATATCAGCACCCTATTCCTTGGCTCGATGACATGCTTGATGAACTTTGTGGCTCCACCGTATTTTCCAAAATTGATTTGCGAAGTGGTTACCACCAAATAAGAATGAAAGAGGGTGATGAATGGAGAACTGTATTTAAGACAAAATTTGGCTAGTATGAATGGTTGGTTATGCCTTTCGGATTAACGAATGCACCTAATACTTTCATGAGATTGATGAATCATGTGCTTAGATCCTTCATTGGCTAGTTTGTAGTGGTTTACTTTGATGACATATTGATTTATAGCAAAACTTTGGAGGATCATGTTGGATAAATAAAATGTGTGCTTGTTGTCCTATGAGAGGAAAATTTGTATGCTAACGTGGAAAAGTGCACATTTTGCACAAACAAGGTTGTGTTTCTTGGCTTTGTTGTTTCAGCAAAAGGTGTGGAGGTCGATGAAGAGAAGATCAAGGATATTCATGAGTGGATGCCTCCATAAAATGTGAGCCAAGTACATAGCTTCCTCGGACTTGCAGGTTTCTACCGCTGGTTTGTGAAAGATTTCAGCACCATTGATGCACCCATGAATGAGTTAACGAAGAAAGACACTCCATTCCAATGGGGTGATGCCCAAGACACGTCCTTCCAAGAACTAAAGATGAGATTGACATCAGCCCCATTACTTTCACTTCCTGATTTTGGTAAGACATTTGAGATTGAATGTGATGCAAGTGGTGTTGGCATTGGCGGAGTTCTAATGCAAGAAGGTAAACCCATTGCCTACTTTAATGAGAACTCAATGGTCCAACTCTTAATTATTCCGTCTATGATAAAAAATTGTATGCACTTGTTCAATCTTTGGAAACATCACAGCATTACTTGTGGCCAAAAGAGTTTGTAATACATTCTGACCATGAATCTTTAAAACATTTAAAGGTCTAACTCAAACTGAATCGTAGACATGCAAAATGGAGTGAGTTCATAGTCTTTTCCTTATATTGTCATGTACAAGAAAGGGAAGGATAACGTTGTTGCCGACGCATTGTCTAGGCATCACATTTTACTTTCCCAACTTGATGTTAAAATCCTTGGTTTAGGAAGCATCAAAGAATTTTATGCTAACGACTCATACTTTGTTGAGCCATTTTCAAAGTGTAACAAGGGAAATGGATGGGATAAGTTTCATTTGCATGATGGATTTCTATTTTGAGCTAACAAATTGTGCATCCCAGATTGTTCTGTTCATTTGTTGCTCTTACAGGAGGCTCACGCTGGTGGTCACATGGGACATTTTGGAGCCAAGGAAACTGAAAGTGTGCTCATTGATCACTTCTTTTGGCTGCAAATGAGACGTGACAAAGATAAGTCCCGCTTAAATCCTCATGGTTTATATACTCCTCTATCTATTCCGAGTACTCCGTGAGAAGATATTTCTATGGATTTTGTTCTTGGTTTACCATGGACTAAGAGGGGGAGTGACTCGGTGTTTGTGGTAGCTGATCGGTTTAGCAAAATGGCACATTTTGTCCCATGTCATAAGAGCGATGATACCTCACACATTGCTGGTCTATTTTTTAGGGAAGTTGTGCGGCTACATGGAGTACCAAGCACGATTGTGTCAGACCGTGACACCAAATTTCTCAGCTACTTTTGGAAGACCTTGTGGGGAAAACTTGGCACCAAGCTCCTATTTTCCACAACATGCCACCCACAAACCGATGGACAGACTGAAGTCGTCGACTAAACATTGTCCATGATGCTATGACCAGTCCTCAAGAAGAATTTGAAGATGTGGGAAGAGTGCCTACCTCATGTGGAGTTCGTGTATAATAGAGCGTTACATTCGACCACTAAATTTTGCCCATTTGAACTTGTTTATGGATTCAAACCTATTGCTCCCATTGATCTTTTGCCTTTGCCACTTCAGGAATGAACCAGCCTTGATGCAAGTAAGCATGCTGATTTCGTCAAGAAACTTCATGCCTAAGCAAAGGAGAACATTGAGAAAATGACTGAACAATATACAAGGCGGGTAAACAAGACCAGGAAGAAGACGCTGTTCGAGCAAGGCGATTTGGTATGGGTACACCTTCGGAAGGACCGTTTTCCTGGGAAACGCAAGTGCAAGTTGCAGCCACACGGTGATGGACCATTTGCGGTGCTCAAGAGGATAAATGACAGTCCTTATAAGATTAATCTTCCAGAAGAATATGGTGTTAGCCCAACCGTCAATGTCTTTGATCTTTCCCCATACTTTGGTCCTTTAGAGTCAAGGATGACTCCTTCTCAAGAGGGGGAGGATGATAAGGACAACCCAACCATGGGCACCACACCGCCAATCATCAATGGTCCAATCACAAGAAGTCACACAATGCAAATACATGATCAGGTGAACGCTAACTTAAGTCTATCATTTGACCTTGAAAAGATGGTTGTACCTTCTCCTCCTTTGTTGTTGGTTGAACTCAGGTGAGATATCAAAGAAGGCCAAACACATTTCAATCCACGCAAAACAATGTTTTATCGCGAAGAAACAAAGTTTGGAACTCATGAAGAAATGAGTTTTCTGCTCAAGAAACATTGTTCCGATTCTGACGAAACAATGTTTTGCACGAGTTTGGATATCCCGACTTGTGAAAGGTTCCGAGAACTCGAGTTTTCTGCTTAAGGAAACATTGTTCGACTCTAATGAACAATGTTTGGTCGGGAACTGCCAACCACCTCCAATGTGAGTTTTCCAGAAGCTACCTCATTAAGTCTCTAAGCCATTTGGTCAAACCAAAGTTGGTTCTCTTTCACACCTATCCAGGGGGGTTGTCCCGATTATAAATAGGCTAGCTCTTCCCCTCATTGGGGACTTTTGCCATTTCTATCAAAGACCAAAGACAGAGACCCCTCCTGAGATTGGAGAGCCCTTGTTACCCTTATTCTCATGATTCCTTAAGAAATTCCTCCTAATTCGTGCTCCACGACTAGATCGTGTTGTGTGGGTTAGAGTTCATGGTTTCCATTGCGGATTGCACCTATCCCATGCTCCATGACTTGAGCGTGGTTGTGTGGGGTAGTATTGTGGGTTATGGATCAGCGAATGTTAGGATTGCAAGCTTCAGTGAGCATCCTCCTCATCGGGTCATAATTCTATTATTTTTCCATTTTCCGGCTGCTTGCAGCTAGTTATCCCCATCTATTTATCAATCCTATGCCATGAAGATCGGACCTCTCCTCGAACACCCTCTTCTCCGAAGACGGTGTCGCATCAAGAAATGTTTTAAATATCATTACTAGAACCTATTAAAGCCGAAGAAGAAACTATTACTTATAATGTTGATCCAGTTGTTCCTACTGCTTATATTGAGAAACCACTGAGGGTGTCCTGGACTAAGGGGTCCTCGAGAGTCTGGCCCGTGTGTTGTGAGCCGGACTGATGGACCGAGAAGATACATTGTAGAAGGCATCCCCCCATGTCCGGATGGGACTCTCCTTTGCGTGGATGGCAAACATAACATCTAGATGTGTAGTTTCCATTCTATATAAACCGACTCTGTACAACCCTAGGTCCCTCCGATGTCTATATAAACCAAAGGGTTTAGTACGTAGAGGCTATGACAAATCATATAGGCTAGACATCTAGGGTTTCGCCATTACGATCTCGAGGTAGATCATCTCTTGTAACCCCTATACTCATCAAATACAATCAAGCAGGACGTAGGGTTTTACCTCCATTAAGAGGGCCCGAACCTAGGTAAACATCATGTCCCCCTTGTCTCCTGTTACCTTCGATCCTTAGACGCACAGTTCGGGACCCCCTACCCGAGATTGCCGGTTTTGACACCGACATTGGTGCTTTCATTGAGAGTTCCACTGTGCCGTCGACAGAAGGTTCGATGGCTCATTCGATCATCAACAACAATGCCGTTTCGGGGGAAACTTTCCTCTCCGATCAAATTTTTGTGTTCGGCGGCTTCGCTCTGCGTGCCAACTCAATTGGCCACCTCGAACAGATCGAAAGGTATGCCCTGGTCATCAGATCAGTTTCCGAAACCTAAATTATGTCGCCGATATCCGAGGAGACTTGATCTTCGAAGGGTTTGCGGCCCCGATCGCCGTTCTGGCCTTAGATTGGGAGCAAACTGCCAGGTCCGAAGATGGGAGTTTGGAGCCCGCCGGACTCTCTGCTATGAAGCTCACTCTCGGAGATCCGGGGGCGATTGTGTCCTCGGCAAGCCCGGAGTCAGACTGGGTTCCCCTATCATTGAAAGGCCGGACTCACCCCCGGACTCTAGCTCCAAACTCTCGAAGTTCGCGCCAAGCGAGCATGGCCACGAGGCTTTTGTCCTGGCTAGCTCTGCGAACTCTCTTTTCCCCGTCCAATCCTCGCTCCTAAACGAGGCTCTCGACTTAATGCGGTCCCTTGCCATTACAGAGGGATCACCTCCGAACTACGCCTACCCCGGATTAGGGGCTAAGAGCAGGGAATTTTACGTCCCACCCACCACGAACTTCATAGCAACCGTCGAGGACTTAACCGACATGTTGGATTACACCTCCAAAGACATCGATGACATGGATGACAATGCCGGAGACGAACAAGGCCAAGACTTGCCGTTTACCGAACGTTGGACGGCCACCTCCACATACAACGTGTATATAGTGGATACACCCAAAGAGGTGGACGGCGAAGGCAGGATGGATCCGGTTGAGGACAAACCTACTGAGGCACCACTGAAGCGTTGACACCAGCGACGCCGCTCAAAATCACGTCGTGAAAAAGACAGTAATATTGGCACTGGAGACAATAACACTCCAGAGAACACCGAAGACCCCGAAGCCCCCGTCGATCCCACATCCGAACATGATGATGTGGAGGAGGGGCAAGTTAACCCCGACGATCTGGTCGGGAACAAGGATTCGAAAGATAGCAACTATCTACTGGTCAAATACCCCGAAGCCCTCATCAGCCTCGGCAACGAAGATTTCAACGTGCCAGAGGAACCGCTCGAGTAGGAGCTCTTTAAGCGCCAACTAATTGCCACTGCGAGAAGCCTAAAAAAGCAGCAGCAACAGCTCCAAGCCG
The DNA here is from genome assembly GCF_002162155.2 of Triticum dicoccoides. NCBI lineage: Eukaryota > Viridiplantae > Streptophyta > Magnoliopsida > Poales > Poaceae > Triticum > Triticum dicoccoides. Next base: position 331,816,325 of record NC_041382.1, read on the forward strand.
AACAGGATACACTCAACGACAGATGGACCCAGGTCCTAGCTGCCGAAGAATATGGCCTCCAACACCCAACAAAGAGTTATCCGAAGCGTCGGCTACTACGACTATTTGATGACGAGGAACATGAGCCAATACCGTCGAGACATGAGACCGCTGATGAACTAGACCGACCACCACGTGGGTGAGATAAAGCGGCCACCTACGCCGAACACCAACCCACACCACCTCGCCATAGGGGCAGAGAGACAGTGGCTCCAGGATACACCTACGACCTATGACAGAACCTAGACAATAGAACAGGCCAAGCCAGGTCAATCTATGGATCAAGGGGGCATGCCCCAATGCGAGAAGACGGTCGTCAAGCCTGGCGCGATAGGCATAACCTCACCAGGGCCGAAAACGGCATACAGATGTCATCCGAACTCCGTCATGACGTTGCCCGATACAGAGGCACCGCACACTGCTTATGCTTTACCGATGAGGTAATGCAGCACCAGTTCCCAGAAGGGTTTAACCCCATAAACATCGAATCATACGACAACACGACAGATCCCGCGGTATGGATTGAAGATTTCCTCCTCCATATCCACATGGCCCGCGGTGACGATCTGCATGCCATCAAATACCTCCCCTTAAAGCTGAAAGGACCAGCACATCACTGGTTAAACAGCCTCCCAGAGAACTCTATGGTAGCTAGGAAGATTTGGAAGGTGCATTCGGAGACAACTTCTAAGGTACCTATGTCCGTCCTCCGGACGCCGATGACCTTAGTCATATAATCGAGCAACTCGGAGAGTCAACCCGAAAACTCTGGACCAGGTTCTTAATTAAAAAGAACCAAATTTTCGATTGTCCAGACGCCGAAGACCTTGCGGCCTTTAAGCACAGCGTCCATGACGAGTGGCTCGCCCGACACCTTGGCCAAGAAAAACCGAAGTCCATGGTAGCTCTTACCGCACTCATGACCCACTTTTGCATGGGAGAAGACATCTAGCTAGCTCATAGAAGCAACAGCACTAGCGACCCTGGCACCTCCGAAGCCAGAGATGGCAACGGTAGGCCATGATGCAACAAACACAAGCGTCGAAGCAACAATGAAGATACCGAAGACACGGCGGTTAATGCCGGATTTAGTGGCTCTAGACTCGGTCAGCGGAAGAAGCCATTCAAAAGAAACAAAGATGGTCCGTCCAGTTTGGACAGAATACTCGATCGGCCTTGCCAGATCCATGGCACCCCTGACAAGCCTGCCAATCATACCAACAGAAATTGTGGGGTCTTTAAACAGGCTTGTAAGCTAAACACCAAACATAAGGGGAAAGGGCTGCCTAGCAAGGATTACGACGAGCCTCACCCAACGAACACAGGGGGGGCAAAAGAAATTCCCCCCAAGGTAAAACAGTGAATATGATCTACATCACTCATATCCCTAAGTGGGAGCACAAGCGCGCACTAAGGGATGTCTATGCCATAGGGCCAGTCGCCCCAAAATTCAACCCATGGTCGGCCTGTCCGATCACTTTTCATCGCAAAGACCATGTGACTAGTATCCGTCATGGAGGTTCGGCAACATCGATCTTCGATCCAATCATCGACGGATTCTATCTCACGCAAGTCCTCATGGACGGCGGCAACAATCTTAACCTGCTTTATCAAGACACTGTCTGTAAAATGGGTATTGATCCATCAAGGATCAAGCCTACTAAAACCACCTTTAAAGGAGTAATACCCTGTGTAGAGGCCTACTACACAGGGTCAATAACGCTGTAAGTAGTCTTCGACACACCAGATAATTTTTGATGCGAAGATTTGATCTGTCGTCCCCTTCCGCAGTGGCTATCATGCACTGCTCGGACGAACCACTTTCGCCCGTTTCAATGCAGTACCGCACTATCTATCTAAAGCTTAAGATGCCCGGACCACGCGGTGTCATAACAGCCAATGGAAATATGGAGCGCTCCCTCCGTACTGAGGAGCATACCGCGGCCCTCGCAGCTGAGGTACAGGGTGGTCTTATCAAGCCGAATACTTCATAGCCCATCAAGCCCCCGGACACTATCAAACGAGTCCAGTCTACCCTACAGAACGACTGTTCGGCTCATCCAAAACTAGATTAGCAATTCGGCCTCCGTCGAAACCTCCACCTAATCGTGACATACATACCACGCATACATAACTACGCACTAAAAATACCATGGGCAAGGATGGAGGCACTCTAAGGACAAAGTCCACAATACGACTCGGCCCTATTTGGACCTTAATATTCTTCCTTTTTCTCTTTTCCCTTTTTTATTTTTCAGGTTCTTTAAGACCTAAATCACTTTTCAGTGGTACAAAGGGCCTTTCCCAAGCCCCTTCTGTATACACGATCCTTGATCCTCTCAAAGGATCCTACACCAAGGTGAAATGCGGCGCAGACGTGCGGCAGGGTGTCGAAAGGATCTTCAAGACCACCTTTTTTAGGACATGTATACAGCTTTCCCTTGTTCTCAAATTATTGGCATGTAAAATAGCCTTGATAATTATGGCATTCTTTGTAAGAGCACGTTTTGATGTATCAACCAAACTATAGAGGAAACCGTTTTCGTCCAACCCAATTCGGTATTGGCCTCTTTCATAATCCACATTCCGTCTTCACTACAGATTGACATATACACTTCGGCATAAATTGCCATGGGCTCTATTCGGCCACATATATTTTTCAAAATCAAAAAGTCTGAACACTTTTATAGTACACTTCGGCGTCCCGAATACTGCATTATTTGCATCGGCTCCGAATCATGTCTTTGGTAAATAGTTGGGTTGCCCGGCTCCTATGGTTACCACCTTATGTTTCGCTTGTTCGGCTAAGGTAGTAAAGGGAGAACTACTGCGATTGTGTTTCTGGTTCGTCTGGTCAAACACCTCAGTAGAGAAAGCCAAAAACTGACTATCATGGTATAGCGAGAGCTGGTCAGCGGTTCGGTGACTTAATAAATCTTTTGTGATCTTTTCCGTATTATATGAAGGACTGGCTGTCGGTGTCAAAACCGGCGGATCTCGAGTAGGGGGTCCCGAACTGTGTGTCTAAGGTTGATGGTAACAGGAGACAGGGGACACGAAGTTTTACCCAGGTTCGGGCCCTCTTGATGGAGGTAATACCCTACGTCCTACTTGATTGATATTGATGAGTATGCGGGTTACAAGAGTTGATCTACCACGAGATCGTAATGGCTAAAACCCTAGAAGTCTAGCATGTATGATTATGATTACCTCTACGGACTAAACCCTCCGGTTTATATAGACACCGGAGGGGACTAGGGTTGTACAAAGTCGGTTACAAAGAAAGGAATCTTCATATCCGCATGTTAGGCTTGCCATCCATGTCAAGGAGAGTCCCATCAAGAGACATGAGAGAGTCTTCTGTCTTGTCTCTTCATAGCCCATTAGTCCATCCCATGTTACACTGGCCGGACGCCCAAGGACCCCTTGATCTAGGACTCCCACAGTAGCCCCTGAACCAGGCTTCAATGATGAGGTGTCCGGCGCGCATATTGTCTTCGACATTGCAAGGCGGGTTCCTCCTCCGAATACTCCAAAACAGCTCTCGAATACAGAGAACGTGTTCGGCTCTATAAAACAAACACCACATATATCCGCAGAGAGTATAATATTTTATGAGTCCGATCCACCGACAACTTTTGTAGCGTGACATCATGTCATAGCCCGGTCATTATTTCAAACCATTTTTTAGCCTCCCGCTCCATGTTTCAAGATGCGGTTTTTTTGGCACGTCTTGTCAAAGCAGAGATCGTGTCCCCTTATTGCTGGATTCTCATCAATACGGGCATGGGTAATCCAACTGCGCCGTTTGCATGACCCTTTGGGGAATAGGCGAGTTTTAAGGCGAGTGGGGAGGCGCTTGATATTCACTGCCTTTATAAAGGGATAAGGATTCACCTCTTTCACCCACGCCTTCCTTCTCTCTGCCCATCCATTCTCGAGCTACAATGCCCAAGCTTTCATCCTTTCTACCTCAAGAAAAAGCACTCCAACCATGTCCGGATCCAGAGCGCAAGGAAAATGGATGGTTTCCTCCATCAAGGAGAAGGACATCACCAAGCTCTGGGAGGCCGGGTATTTGGCCAAGGAAATCGCCCACCGGCTTTCGGCCAAGGGATAGACTGTCCCCACTCTGGAGCCCCATGAGAGGGTCGTTTTCATCCCTCACTTCGTCTGCGGGCTAGGATTTCCTCTCCACCCATTCATCCGCGGACTCATGTTCTACTACGGGCTGGATTTCCATGATCTGGCCCCAACTCCTTCCTTAATATCTCAGCATTTATTGTCGTGTGCTAGGCCTTCCTCCGTATCCCACCTCACTTTGGACTTGGGTTGAAGATCTTCAACGTGAAGCCGAAGGTGGTGGATGGCCAACATGCAAAGTGCGGAGGTGCCATGGTGAGCAAGCTGCCCAATGTCACATGTCCCAAAGGTACCTTCATGGAGACTATCAAAGGGTGACAACAGCAGTGGTTCTATGTCACAGAGCCTCGCGACACCACCTAGGCCCTGACTCCCGAATTCTAGTCCGGCGCCCCGATGCGGCTCACCTCCTGGCTAGAGAAGGGCCTGGACTGGTCTTCGTCAGACGAGCTGACTGCACTCCAGACGCGCATCAAGCGCATGGTGGACAATAACGTCAAGCTTGTCAATGTGATCCAGGTGATGCTCGCTCGCCGGATCCTGTCGTGCCAAAGCCGGACTTGCCACTTGCGGGAGTTCGATCCGGCCAAGCACCAGACCCCACGACAGTTCTTCTGCTCTATGCACGAAGACATCTGGAAAGGCCAACAAGGTGTGGCCGGTGACGCTCGAGGACCGCCGGCATGACCTGGCCCATCCCACCAGTGCGGTAAGTTTTCCGTATTTCAAGGTGTACCCTTTACTTGCATACTCAAGGAAGATGTCTAAACTTTCCTATTTGTTTTTTAGGGCTGGACAAAGAAGGCAGAGTGGATTCAGTGTCGGGCTCCGCTATCCAAAGAACCAGCTATCTCACTTCTAACGAAGATGCTGGTTCTGATGCCCTATCAATCGCCAGAAAAGAAGGCCAAAAGGAAGGCCAAGGGGACCAGGGATGGTCTCCGCCATAAGGGCACTTTGGACATGACGCCCGAAGACGCATACACCCACTCCCCTCCCGCCACCGACAATGAGGAAGAGGAGGAAAGCGATTCTCCCTCTCAGGGGGGAAGGAAGAAAAGGGCAGCCTCCAGGCATCTGGAGGCAGAGGCGTCCAAGAAGGGGAAGGCCTCCACCGTGGACAACCCCGCGTGGGACATTGACAGTAGCTTCGAGTGGCACCCGAGGGATAAGACCCTGGCCGAATCGTAAGTACTCAAAGACGCACACAAATACCCAGCTCCTTTACTTTATAGTTTTAACATGTTGAATCATGCAATTGAAGTCCGGCCGAACTCGAGCAATCCTCATCTTCGGGAAACTCACTGGATCCAAAGGTAATGGACAACGGGTCCCTTCTAGCGGCCTCCTCTCCAAAGACTGTGGAAGACGCTGAAGTGCTATCCCAAAGGACACTCCCGGCTCAGGGGGAGGCACATGAGGCTATCACGGTGGCGCCAGAGGATAATACCTCGGCAGCCGGACACATGGGGGAGCAGATCCCCATGGTGACTGGCGATGGGGGCCATCTCCAATTCGGCCCCCAGCCGAATACGATACCGGAGACCTATACGGATCCAGAATCCGGCAGGCAGCCTCCTTCAAAGGAAGAAGGTGCGCCAATTCCACCGGTGACCTCTGTCCACCCAGAGGCACCGGATACTCTATTGGAAGCGCTATGAAGTGCTTCCATTGTTGAGGAACACCGTACCCTCATGGGTACTGTGGTTGAGAGGGTTCAGTCCTCCAAGAGCGGACTGACCGAAGGCTGCACAAGCCTTCTAATAGGCTTTGAGGTAAACGACGCAATTATATAAAAAAGATGTCATAGTATAAAGAGTATCCCCTGAGACTCTATCCGGTGTTCGGAAAGAAAAGCCAGACAGAGGATCAAGTAATTTTCGCAGGAGACTAACTTAATATGTTTTATGGGTATAAGCAGGCGTCGTTGCTGGCCGCAACCTCTCGTGCTGCCGAGGTCTCCGGACTAAAGCAGAGTCTGGAGCAGGCCGAGGAAGAACTCGGCCGTGTAAAAAAGCAGCTAGAAGACAATCAAGGTATGCAATGACCTTGTGCATATCCGGAAGGGATGAATGATTTGTGCTGACCATAGTGTCATGATATATGTTAGGGGTGGCGACCGAGGTGGAGGCCCTCAAAAAGGTGTTGGCCGAGGCCGCGGAGAGAGTGGAAAAGGAACAAGCCGGCCGTGAAAAGCATGGGGCCAGGGTCGGTGAGGTCCAGCAGGAGCTCCAGGGCGCTGTGAAGAAATATGAGTCCTTGGAGCGCCACGTTGCGGATAAAGATTCCGAACTCGCCAAGGCCCACCAAAGTGCACATGATCCCTGGGCCAAAGCCCAAGGCGCTCTCCAGGAGATCCAAGAGGCCAAAAAAATCGCGGCAGGTAAGGCCTTCATTATGGAGAGAAAATATGTGAAGAAGAGGTATCTCTTACTAACCCGGATTTGGAGTTCTCCAGGAGCGTTTACGGATTTACCGCGTAGCATCACCGATGCTGCGGAGTTCTTCCGAGCCGAAGAGGGGAGCTCGATGGAGAAGCTATTCTGGTCGCAATACCTTGCGCCAGAACATCCTGTGCCCTTTAGCGATCAGCTCAAACAGCTGGTGGAACTGCATAGGGTGGCCGAGCTAGCAATGAAGGATTTAATAATCCGGCTATGGCCTGTCGAAGTCATTCCCAGCAGCTACTTCGGGCTCGTGAAGCGGTTGGTCAATGCCTAAACCCGGCTTGACGTCATCAAGCGGTCGGTCTGTATCGAAGGTGCACGGATGGCCTTCGCCCGTGTCAAGATACAGTGGGCGAAGATGGACACTGTCAAGCTCGCGACCGAGGGACGGCCCGCTGGCAAGGAGCACCGCACGCCAGAGCGGTATTTTGATGATGTCCTCAAGGGATCCCGCATTGTAGAGGGCCAGTGTTCAAAAGACATTATCATTTAATGAGTACCTTCATGTTATCCCGCCCTGTATGATGAAAACAAGACTGATATGTAATATAATGCTTGCTGTTTATTTTGTAATATTACCTCCTGTGTGGCCATTTTTATTAAATCTGAGAGTTGGCCAATCGTCGGCTTCAGCCCCCATGTAGGTAGTACGGGGGTGTTCGGGATGGAATCTAAACACTCTTGAAGGAGGTGTTTAACGCAACGAACCAGGCAATCGGACTATGTGGCTTTATCACCCTCACTTAGCCATAGGAGTTTGACAATAGAAATGTAGGCGCAGCCCCTAGTATACGTTAGTCCGGACTAGGGTGTTGTAGACACCTGACCGGGTGAAGGCCGATCCATCGCATAATGCGGAAAAAATCACAAGAGATTTTAAGCTCCGAAGAGCTGACCGGCTCACGCCGCATCATGATAGTCAGTTTTCGGCTTTCTCTACTGAGGTGCTCATCTGGATAAACCAGGACACAATCACAATAGCTCTCCCTTTACTACCCTAGCCGATAGAGTGGAACGTAAGGTAGTAAGCACAGGAGCCGGGCAACCCAACTATTGACCAAAGACAACATTCAGAGCCAATGCATATAATGCTAAATTTGGGGGCCGAACTATAGTGTAAAAGTGTTCGGACTTGTTGCCATAGTATGGGGCGCAATAAAGCCCCCGACGAATTACGGCGTACCTAAGTGTACGGATGCAATCGATAAGAATAGCGAAATAAAATGAAGTGGGAAGCTAGTGCCACATAAGTTGGGTCGCAAACTGTTTCCATTATAATTTCGATTAATACATCGAAGCGTATTTGTACAAATAGTGCAATAAGCAACAGTGGCTATTTAACATGCCAAGATCAAGGGGAGCTGCGTACGGGTCCTAAAAACAGGTAGGATGATCGTTAAGAAGAACACCTAGAGATTTCCCCACACGTCTGTGCTACTTGCCACCTTGGTGTATCCGTCCTTCGAAAGGACCGATTATCAGGCCGTTGAGAGGGGCCTGTGAAAATAAACATGAAAAGGATAAAAAGAAAAGTAAAAGTATGTGTGTCCCGGGAAGGTCGAGTTGTATTGTGGGCCACAGCCTGGTTATGCCCCCGTCTCTGCCCATGGTATTTTTAGTGCGTAGTTATGTACTCGCGGTACATATGCCGCCACTTGGTCGAGACTGAGACGGAGGTCGAATTGCTAGTCTAACTCCTGATGAGCCGGACTGTCATGTTGCGGAGTAGTCCGGACTCGTTTGATAGTGTCCGGGAGCTTGGCCGCTGAATTAAAGTTCTGCCTTAAAAGGCCGCTCTGGACTTCCGCTGCTAGGGCCGCGGTGTGCTCCTCGGTACAGAGGGAGCGCTCCGTGTTTCCATTAACTGTTATGACACCGCGTGGTCCGGACATCTGGAGCTTGAAATAAGCATAGTGCGGCACAGCATTGAATCGAGCAAACGCGGTTCGTCCGAGTAGTGTGTGCTAGACACTGTGGAAGGGGACGATATCGAAGATCAAGTCCTCGCTTCGGAAGTTGTCTGGAGAGATCCGGAGAGGACTTCCAATGTAATTGAGCCTGTGCAGGGCCTCTACACCTGGTATTACTCCTTTAAAGGTACTTTTTGTGGGATTGATTCTTGACGGATCGATGCCCATTTTGCACATGTATCCTGATAAAGCAGGTTGAGGCTGCTGCCACCATCCATGAGGACTTGTGTTAGGTGGAATCCATCAAAGATTGGGTCGATAACTAGTGCGGCTGAACCGCCATGGCGGATACTGGTCGGATGGTCCCTGCGATCAAAATTGATTGGGCATGACGACCATGGGTTGAATTTTGGGGCGACTGGCTCTATCGCATAGACGTCCCTGAGCGTGCGCTTGCGCTCCCTCTTAGGGATGTGGGTAGCGTATATCATGTTCACTGCTTTGACCCGAGGGGGAAACTTCCTCTGTCCCCCTGTGTTCGTTAAACGGGGCTCCTCGTCATCATTCTCTCTTTGCGACCCCTTCTCCTTGTCTTTGGTATTTAACTTGCGAGCCCGTTTGAAGACCCAACATCTCCGATGGGTATGGTTGGCTGGTTTGTTAGGGGTGCCATGGATCTGACATGGATGATCGAGTATGCGGTCCAGGCTGGAAGGTCCCTGATTATTCCTTTTATATGGCTTCTTCCGTTGACCGAACTTGGAGTCACTGAATCCGGCGTTGATCACCGTGTCATCAGTATTGTCACCATTGTTCTCACGCTTGTGCATGTTGAGTTGTGGCTTGCCATTGCTATTTCTGGCTTCCGAGGTGCCAGGTTCGCTTGCATTGTTATTTATGCGGTCTAGCCAGCTATCTTCGCCCGCGCAAAAGCAGGTCATGAGTGCTGTGAGGGCCGCCATGGACTTCGGCTTTTCTTGGCCGAGGTGTCGGGCGAGCCATTCGTCGCGGATGCTATGTTTAAAGGCCGCTAGGGCTTCGGCATCCAGACAGTCGATGATTTGGTTCTTTTTAGTTAAGAACGTAGTCCAGAATTTCCTTGCTGACTCTCCGGGCTGTTGGACTCTGTGACTTAAGTCATCGGCATCTGGAGGTCTGATGTATGTGCCCTGGAAGTTGTCGCGGAAGGCATCTTCCAGGTCTTCCCAGCTACCAATAGAGTTTTCAGGCAGGTTGTTCAGCTAGTGTCGGGATGGTCCCTTGTGTTTTAGTGGAAGGTATTCGATGGCGTGAAGATCATTGCCGTGGGCCTTGTGAATATGGAGAATAAAGTCTTCAATCCATACTGCGGGATCTGTGGTTCCATCATATGGTTTGATATTCACGGTTTGAACTCTTCTAGGAATTCATGTTCCATTACTTCATTAGTGAAGCAGAGGGGGTGTGCAGCGCCTCTATATTGGGCCAGATCGTGACGTAGTTCGGATGGAGTCCGTCTACGGTTTTCGGCCCGGACGTGATTGTGTTTGCCATGTTCGGCTTGATAGCCGTAGTCGCGCGTCGGGGCACGCCCTCGCAATCTGTAGATCGATCTGGCTGGACCTGCTTTATTCTTTAGGTCCTGCCGTAGGTCATACGTGTATCCCCGAACTGTTTTATCTCTGCCTTTACGGTGAGGTAGGACGGGATGGTGTTTGGCTTGAGTTGCCGTTTTGTCCCGGCCACGTGGTGGTCGATTAGCCGCATTATGGGCTGATGGTACGGGCTCAAGTGCCTCGTCATCGAATTGAGGCAGTAGTTTATGCTTCGGGTAACTTTTGGTTGGGCGCTCGTGGTCGTATTCCTCTGCTGCCAGGACATCAGTCCATCTATCGTTGAGTAGATCTTGATCAGCTTGAAGCTGCTGCTGCTTCTTTTTCAGGCTCCTTGTTGTGGCTATTAGCCATTGCTTAAAGTGCTCCTGCTTGAGAAGTTCCTCAGGCATGATAAAGTCTTCGTCGCCGAGGCTCACATCATCCTCGGAGGGTGCAAGGTAATTACTGTCCTCCGAGTCTTCGTTTGCAGCCTGTTCATCAGGGCTTACTTTCCCATCCTCCCGATCGTCTTGTTCAAAGTTTTGCTCGGCGGGGTTTTTTTGGTCTTCGACATCATCCAGAGTATTGTTGTCTCTGGTAGCGGTATTGCTGTCTTTGTTGCAGCGTGATTTAGAGCGGCGCCATCGGTGCTTTGGTTGAATCTCGGGAGGTTTATCCTCTACTGGATTTTTCTCATTATCCCTGTCACCTTTCTTGGCTGTATCCACCACGTACACGTCATACAAAGAGGTGGCCGTCCAGCATCCGGTAAACGGCGGGTTATCAGCTTGCTCCTCTCCGTCATCATCATCCATACCGTCGATGTCTTCAGAGCCGTAATCGAGCTTGTTAGTTAAGCCCTCAACTATGGCGAGGAAGTGGGTGGTGGGTGGCACGTAAAATTCCCTGCTCTCAGCCCCTAGTCCGGGCTGGGCGTAGTTCGGACGTTGCTCCTCTATAATCATGAGGGATCACCTCAAGTCCAGAGCCTCGCTTAAAGGCAAGGTTTGTCGAGGGAGAAAAGGATCCGTGGAGTATGGTGGGAAGGGAATTCCTCGGCCGAGCTCACACGATGCTGACTTTGAGAGTTCGGAGCCAGTATCCGGGGAAGGGTCCGGCTTTGTGATGGTTCCTCTAGCTCTCCCGTACTGGGCCTAGTGGCCACAGATAGTCTGACGGGTTTAGAAATCCCGTCTTCGGTCCTGACGAGGTGCTCTGGTTCTAAGGCCAGAGCGGAGGTTGGGGTCATGAATCCTCGGAAGATCAAGTCTCCTCGGATATCAGTGACATAATCCAGGTTTCCAAAACTATTCTAGTGACCTAGGGCGTAGCTGTCGATCTGCTCCAGAAGGCCAAGCGAGGAGGCCCGCAGTGCAGAGCCGCCGAATACGAAGATCTGGCCGGGGAGAAAAACCTCCCCTATGGCAGTATCGTTGCAGATGATGGGTGGAGCCATCGAACCTTTTGGCGGCGACATAGTGGAACTCTCAATGAGCACCAATGTCGGTGTCAAAATCTACGGATCTCGGGTAGGGGGTCCCAAACTGTGCGTCTAAGGTTGATGGTAACAGGAGATAGGGGACACGAAGTTTTACCCAGGTTCGGGCCCTCTTGATGGAGGTAATACCCTACGTCCTGCCTGATTGATATTGATGAGTACGGGGGTTACAAGAGTTGATCTACCACGAGATCGTAATGGCTAAAACCCTAGAAGTCTAGCCTGTATGATTATGATCACCTCTATGGACTAAACCCTCCGGTTTATATAGACACTGGAGGGGACTAGGGTTGTACAAAGTCGGTTAGAGAGAAAGGAATCTTCATATCCGCACGCTAGGCTTGCCGTCCATGCCAAGGAGAGTCCCATCCGGACACGGGAGAGAGTCTTGTGTCTTGTATCTTCATAGCCCATTAGTCTGGCCCATGTTACATAGGCCGGACGCCCGAGGACCCCTTAATCCAGGACTCCCTCACTGGCCTCCACCCGATCACGCGCCTAAAGCATCCAAGTTCGGATAGCCGCACACGCACCAGGGGCTAGCTCATAGTCCCATTGTCAAGCTCTTGTGGCTAAGTGAGAGTGATAAAAGCCACATAGTCTGATTGCCTTGTTCGCTGCACGGTAACCTCCTTCACGGACCAAGATGTAGGGTCAATTGTGGTCATGTGCTATTCCGAACACCCCCGTAGTATCTATGTGGGGGCTGAAGCCGATGACTGGCAAACTTTCAGATATAAAAACGGCCGTACAGGAGGATAATAATTTTAGATAAATGCACAAATATATTATACAAGCCTTGTTTCATAACAAAAAGTCTGGGCAGCCCAGAGACATTCATTCAAACATAATATCCTTTGAGCATTAACCCTCTATTAAATGGGCACCCTCTAGGACGTCTTCCAAATATCGCTCCGGCTTGCGATAGTCCTTGCCTTTAGGTGGGCCCTCAACTGCCATGACGGCGGCCTTCATCTTCGCGCAGTGCATCTTGACACGGGCAAAGGCCATCCGAGCACCCTCAATGCACGAAGAGCGCTTCACAGCTTCAATTTGGGGTAGGGAGTCAGTGAGCCGCTTGACCAGGTTGAAGTAGCTGCAAGGAATGGATTCAGCTGGCCATAGCCAGACTACGATGTCCTTCATGGCCAGGCCGCACATCCTATGTAGCTCCGCCAGCTACATCATCTGGTTGTTCAACAGCACTGGACGCTCCGGCGCCAGGGACTGCGACCAGAAGAGCTTCTCCATCATGCTCCCCTCTTGGGCCCGGAAAAACTTCACAGCATTGGCGGCGCTCTTCGGAAGATCCATAAACGCGTCTGGAGAACTCCATAGTCGAGTAAGCAGGGCATATTTTTTACTGCCGAATTTACTCGGCAAAAGAAAGGGCTTACCAGCTGCTATCTCTTCACCCTGCTTGATCTCCTCGAGAGCCACCCATGACTCAATCCGCGCCTCCCTGGCCTCTTGGAGATCCTTGAGGAGTTCAACTGCCTGGGCCTTATTCTTCTCCTCCAAGGCCTCACACTTACGAGCAGCGTCCTTGAGCTCTTGCTCGACTTCAGTCACCCTCTCCTCATACTGGTGGCGGGTGGCCTGCTCGGCCTTTAAGTCTGCAGCCGCGTTATCAGCTACCGCTCTACTCACCCTCGCGTGCTCTTTGGCTTGCGACAGTGCGCCCTTGAGGGTCTCGACCTCGGCCACACTGCCTGCAATCATTTACATGAGAAAGTGTGTGAGCTTAAACTCCACGCTCGCATACAATTTTAGTCATACAAAACATACCTTGCGCATCATCGAACCGCTTGTTAATGCGGTCGAGGTCATCATCAACCTGCTTCAGCTTCCGCTTGAGTTCAGAAAATTTAGCGGCCTGGGCGGTCGCGGCCAACAGGGAAGCCTGTTCATTCAATAATGTATGTTACCTTCTACGATAATCATTTGATCCTTCGTTCAGCTTTTTTTCCAAAACCGAATAGTCTCTGGGGCTACTATCTGTATACAAGCATATTTCTTTCATATAAAAAGGCGTCTTCCGTCGCATACATCAAAGCCCGTCAGTAGGCTGGTAAAGGCTTCGTTCAGCCCGCTCTTGGCAGACTGAATCTTCTCAACCGCCGTACCCATCAGGGTACGATGCTCCTCCACGACGGAAGCATGTCGAAGTCCTTTGTGACGCCCGGTTAGTTAAGCTACAGTAACCATGTACTAATGATGCCACATCACCACGATTATTGTTGTTAGTTTCACGATGATTCAAATCTCGTTCCGAATTCAAATTCAAACTCAAGTCAGACAATAAAAGTTTTCAAATCTTAAATCTAAAGTGCTCGAAATGTAACAAATAAATTCTAGATGATTATGATGGTGAAACCACATTTTTATAAATTATTTAAATACACTAAAATAAATAAAACAACATCTTAAACAACTAAATAAATGCCTTTTATATTTAGTAAAATACTAAACAGTTTTATTTTATCACCAAACTTTTTGTGGCATCGGGGCATTTTGAAACACTAATTTGGGTACTACTTATATATTTCATAAAACAAATATGTATAGAAAATAAAATAGAAAACTAATAAACAGAAAATAAATAAAAACAAAAACTTAAACAAAAGAGAAAAAGGAAGAAACCGCCCTCCCCCTGGGCCGAATGGCCCAGCTAGCCAGCAGGCCACCAGCCCAAACGGCCCAACCGCGCCTATAACCCCCACACCCCAAACCCTAACCACCCCACTCTCCCCCACTCCTCCCACTCCCCACCCTGTTTCTGGATCGGGAGA
>NC_041382.1:331831056-331865923 GCF_002162155.2 Triticum dicoccoides
CTCCTCCTCGACTCCATCGCCGGCGCTCCCCGTCCCTATCGCTCGTCTCCGACCTCCTCCCCGAGCACCGCTGCCCGAAACCCCTATCGCCCCCCGTGAGCGCCCCCTCGGTCCCGTCCCTCTCTCTTCCTACACACAGTCGCCGGTGCCGCTCGCTCATGCCTGGCCGCCTCGCGCGAGCGCACGCGCCCCTCCTCATCCCGGCTCGCCCGCACCCCCTATCACCCTTGGCTTCCACTCCGTCCCGCGCTGGTGCCATCTCACTCCCGCGCCGTGGCCAGCCCGTTGCTGCTGCTTGCTTCCGCCCGCGGCCCCGGCCACCGTGCACAAGCACGCCCGCGCCACGCTGCGCCCCACAGCCACCCCTGCTCGCCCGCGCTCCGGCGCCCTCCCCTCCTTCTCCGGCGACCAGCCGACGCCCCATGGCCCCATGCCTCCCCGCACCCCTGCCACCGCCGCACTCTCCGCTGGCAAGCCCTCCCCCCTGCCTCGCCGGCTCTGGCTAGCCGCGCCAGCGCCGCATTCACCGCGACATGCTGGTCCGGCCGCTCGGCCTCGCCCACTCCTTCCCCCCGCCGCCGCGTACTGGTCGCTGGGTACGCACGCCCCGGCACCCGTTAACGCGTGCCCTTGCCCGCTTGTGCCCCTGACACAATGACACGGGGGCCCCACGGCCCCAGAAAGTTTTTTTGTAAAAAAGAATAAATAAAATTAATAATAAATAAAAGTAATTAATTAATTAATTAATTAAAAAATTAATTAATTTAATTAACTTTGATTAATTAAACTAATCAATTAACTAAACTAATTAAACTGTTAATTAATTAATTAATCAGCCAATGACAGTGGGGCCCACCCCTAATTAATTCTGATTAGATTAATTAAATTTGGTTAATTAAGATGTGTCACTGACCAGTGGGACCCACTGGTCAGGTTGACCAGTCAACCCATGTTGACAACTGACATCAGCATGACATCATGCTGATGTCATAAATCCAATTTCGAATTAAATTAAATAATTAATTAAATTCCAGAAATTAATAAAATCTTTAGAAAATCATATCTTTTAATCCATAACTCGGATTAAATTATTTTCAACATGAAAGTTACTCAGAACGACGAGACGAATCCGGTTGCGCAGCCCGTTCATCCGCCATGCATCCCTAGCATAGCGAACACGCAACTTTCCCCCTCCGGTTCATCTATCCGAAAACGCGAAACACCGGGGATATTTTCCCGGATGTTTGCCCCCCTTCACCGGTATCACCACGTACCGCGTCAGGTCACCCCTAGCACAACGTAATGCCACATCTTGATTTTTGTTACATTGATTGCTCTGTTATTTATTGTGTTCCCCCTCCGTTACTTCTTTCCAGTAGACCCCGAGACTGCCGGAGACCCCCAGTACGACTATGGTGTTGATGACCCCTCTCTCTTGCCAGAGCAACCAGGCAAGCCCCCCCTTGATCACCAGATATTGCCTACTCTACTCTCTATACTGCTTGCATTAGAGTAGTGTAGCATGTTACTGCTTTCCGTTAGTCCTATCCTGATGCATAGCCTGTCCTTGCTACTACTGTTGTTACCTTTACCTGCAATCCTAATGCTTAGTATAGGATGCTAGTTTATCATCAGTGGCCCTTCATTCTTGTCCGTCTGCCATGCTATACTATCGGGCCGTGATCACTCGGGAGGTGATCACGGGTATATACTATATACCTTATACATGATACATGTGATGACTAAAAGACGGGTCGGCTTGTAGGAGTACCCGCAAGTGGATCTTTGTGGCGAAGCGATAGGCAGGTTGAGACCACCTAGGAGAGAGGTGGGCCTGGCCCTGGTCGGCATTCGTAGTTACTTCAAGATAACACATTTAACGAGATCTTGGTATTTGATCTGAGTCTGGCTTCTGGCCTATACACACTAACCATCTACGCGGGGACAGTTATGGGCACTCGACGTCATGGTATCAGCCGAAGCCTTCGTGACGTCAGTGACTGAGCGGCGCGCGCCGGATTGGAACGTAAGCCTGCTCTCGTATTAAGGGGGCTAGTTCTGCTTCTGGCCGCCCTCGCAACGTGCAGGTGTGCAATGGGCGATGGGCCCAGACCCCTGCGCCATAGGATTTAGACCGGCGTGCTGACCTCTCTGTTGTGCCTAGGTAGGGCTGCAACGTGTTGATCTTTCGAGGCCGGGCATGACCCAGGAAAGTGTGTCCGCCAAATGGGATCGAGCGTGTTGGGTTATGTGGTGCACCCCTGCAGGGAAGTTAATCTATTAGAATAGCCGTGATCTTCGGTAACAGGACGACTTGGAGTTGTACCTTGACCTTATGACAACTAGAACCGTATACTTAATAAAACACACCCTTCTAAGTGCCAGATACAACCGGTGGTCGCTCTCTCACAAGGCGATGAGGAGATGATCATCGGTTAGGTTTATGCTACACGATGCTAGTTGGTGGACTTACCATCTACTCTCTTCTCCTGCTGCAAGATGGAGGTTACCAGAAGCGTAGTCTTCGAAAGGACTAGCTATCCCCCTCTTATTCGGGCATTCTGCAGTTTAGTCCACATATGTTACCCTTATTCAATTTGATACCAATGCATACATATGTAGTGTATCTCCTTGCTTGCGAGTACTTTGGATGAGTACTCACGGTTGCTTTCCTCCCTCTTTTCCCCCTTTCTATACTCGATTGCTGCGACCAGACGTTGGAGCCCAGGAGCCAGACACCACCGTCGACGACGACTACTACTACTCGGGAGGTGACTACTACTACGTGCAGCCCGCTGACGACGACCAGGAGTAGTTTAGGAGGATCCCAGGCAGGAGGCTTGCGCCTCTTTCGATCTGTATCCCAGTTTGCGCTAGCCTTCTTAAGGCAGACTTGTTTAACTTATGTCTGTACTCAGATATTGTTACTTCCGCTGACTCGTCTATGATCGAGCTCTTGTATTCGAGCCCTCGAGGCCCCTGGCTTGTAATATGAAGCTTGTATGACTTATTTTATTTGTAGAGTTGTGTTGTGATATCTTCCCGTGAGTCCCTGATCTTGATCGTACACGTTTGCGTGTATGATTAGTGTACGATCAAATCGGGGGCATCACAAGTTGGTATCAGAGCCGACTGCCTGTAGGAATCCCCCTTCCGTACTCCTTGGCCGAAGTTGAGTCTATACATTACAAAAACTTTTACTAACATGGCTATGTGCCTTACAGGCCCACGTCGCCATCTGGGTGGTATTAGGATCTTTTACTGCTCGATTCTTACTCTGGGACTCTGATCTCTCTTCTATTTGGGTTAAATGAATCTGCTAAACTCTAACATTAGGTTCTCGTAACAACTTTCTCCCGGAGAGCCCCTTGTTATAGATGATCCTCTGCTGCACTAGAAGGATCCGAAGATACTCTCCGATGTTCTCTCGGAACTTTATGGTCACTTATGCAATGCCCTTCCATCGATAAACCCCTATGGATAAGCACGTATACTCACTATTCATACAATGTTTCCCGGTTGATCTTGTTATTACAAAATACCCCGAAATTCTCTCCTTTGTCGTGAGAATACTTTGTGCCTACTGCCTTGAGTCCCTTGCTACATAAATACCCCTACGGATAATTGCTCGCACATGCCGAGTATCTGCCCATCCCTAGTTGTTCATGTGTTTCACAATGGTCTTCGAAATACTATTCGATCCTCCAAAAAAAATCCTTAGTAGCTTATTGCTCTGCAATACTTGTCTGCTTGCATTATGGATGATTTCCATAAGTTTGGCGATATTCGTTATTATCCTTAGACACCGTCATGTTGATCCTATTAATTCAACATGAGTGTGAATGCACGCAATCATCAGTTGATCCTTTTAAATTATCTTTCTGGCTCAAACGTCATTTTTGAACATGAGCTTGTTCTCGACCAATCTGTTTACCGTCAATTGTACCCTTAGGTCTACTGAACTTATCCACCCTTGATCAGACGTCTGCTTCTAATCCTTCTATTTTGAAAACATAATTCCTTTGATATCTAAGCATCGAATCATTCAGGTGTTCTATAATCTGATGCCTTGCATCCTTTCTTCAACTGATTGTGTGCCGATGCTAACATCAGCTCCGCTATGGACCATCAGATCCTTTATTGGATTATTATTTGACAGTATCCTCCTTATTGAATAACCTTGTGAGCCTTTCCTCGGATACATAATGCTTTTGGTAAATTGTATCCTCTGTTTTCTCAGCCATGCTCTATTTTCGAGCTGGTGGTATTTAAGATTGAAGCTTGTGGTATATGTTTCCACGATACCCTGACGGGTTGAACCTATGCCTTCCCCAAACTGTATGAACCAAAAGGTTTTCTCGGGTCATACTTATCTGATATTGCACCAGGTAAAAACTTTCAACAACTAATGTCATTTTCAAAATACGAGAGGTGAATGAAAGGTTATACGTTGAACAAGTGGGAGTCGACCTTGAACCCTGTGTTCATGCCCATGGGCCCGATGTACACCTTATCATGGAAGCTTCTCTTAAAATAATTATCCCCTTGTTATAAGTTCATCTTGTATCTATGGACGTGGTTCTGACCATGTTTCTCCTTAATTCCATTTCTCGTGCAAGTTTGAGCACTTGTCTTCTGCAGAGCATTACCCTAGTCCAACCTCTACTTTGATCTGTCGTCGAGTGTTAGCCCCCTGGTATCTCGAGATTATCATGGAACCGCATAACTTCTTATGAGTTCTTCAACAAGTGCTACATTCTCACTGACTCCAAAATTTTCACGGGCTCTGAGTTATTAAACACTTGAAGACACCGATAACTGACTGAAGTCTGCACTGTGATTAAACAAATCGTGGTAACGTTCATGACTTACGAGTTTGAACTCGATCACGTCATTCCTAGCCTGCTTGGCTATATCCTTGTCATGCCGATTTTAATAGTGCTACCTGGTCCTTCTTCCTAGAGCAAAAATTTCGAGGTGAGCTAATCTTACGTCGATCTTCCTCGTCATAACAATTGTCCTTGAATGACAAGCTTGATTTCAAGTTTGTGTCGTACCTATGGTTTCAATAACTTCTCGCTTCATCATTCCGTGGACTTGATGTCATCGCCGATCGGTTACATCTTCTTGAAACCTCTCGACAAATGTGTCGTGATCATCATCAACATTTTGACCCCTTCCAGGATATCAATTGAATTCATGATGAGAAGTACCATCCTCGCCCCTCAATGGTTTGTGTTATCACCGACCCCTTTATTGCCTTCCGTTCAACACAAACTTATTCGTGTTTTGTGTTATACCTTGAGATCCTTGCTAACCAGCATTTGTTCTTCTTTACCTTGGAATGTTACCACCTTCTATGTCAAGAATGTCGTGGTAATTTTACCACCTCTTGAGAATTCTTGATATAGTAATATCTCTTGCCTTTTGCGTTCATTTCTTGGTCCCCGTGTTGTTTCTAACCGGAATACCGACAAATGGTCTGTGATGTGTAAATTCTAAACTTCTAGCAACCCTATTGCTTTGAATTTATTGGTCTATAGTTTCATTCTAAGTCTATTGCTTATTGAATCATCATTTGAACATTGATCGTGCTACCTAGTCCAGATTCCTGGGTGCACCCTTCTATCATTGTTCAGTTGTGTATGTTTTCCTCGAGCATACATCATTATATCATTTGATCCAACAAATGATATTTCCTTGTTCACATGATTGTGGAAATCAATCCTTTGGAAATCTCGATGATTTGTTGCTGAGCCTATCAGCCACTTCCTCATCCTCTCCTTGGTTTACTGATGAACTCTTGTGTCAGAGCTCACTTCCATAGATCATTTCTGAGAATCTCACAATGTCATCTCGTCAAATTGTGTTGCACCTTTTCTTCTCAGGCATCCTGAGTCTAAGGTAATATGACACCAATCGGATCTGAATCTCGGACAGATATGATGGTTGGAATATATTTCCATGGGTAATAACAATGTTCTTTCATGACCTAGTAAGGTGATGTCATGCCCAGCACACCTGGCCGGAGGACCTACTGTTATAGTTTCCTTTTTAGCAAGGTTAGCGATTCTTCCATGAGGAAATCGTAAGACTTATTCTATAAGTTGTTCCTGATTGATCCTTTGTGCACCCAAATTCTAACCCTTACTTGATGGCCATGTCAATGCTATCTCGAAGCATGTCTGTGGTACTCTGATTTTCAACTAGAACATTTGAAGCCCAATGATAAATGTTTCTTTCTTAATTATCCTAACACCGTTGTATGGGTAATGCCATGAAAACTCTCTCCCATTACCTAAATGGTTTTCTACGTTATATCCTATCATGGATATCATGCTATGCTTGTCTTTGGGAAGGATATACCCCTGAATTATGTGTTTAAACACAATTTTCTTTCCATTGTTCTGATTAAATCTGATAAACACTTTTCTCTTTCCATTGGTTTGATTAAACCCTTTCTATGATCTATATGACATAAGCAGTAATATTATCCTACTTATGTAAACACCTCGGTGTACGATTCTGTCAGCAAGACCCTGTTACTATGTTGATAACATTCCAGTAGCCACCGATGGACGAGAACTTTGCCTATTGGTCCACCTCATTCAACAAGCAGGAATATGGTTCTCTTCGTCCCTCGCCCTTGGCACCGAAATTGTTCGCGACATAACTGACAGACTATTTTCTAACATGCCTTGCTATCATGACCATGCAAGATGACATCACCCTCCCTATTTTTAACCTGCATGGTGGGCCCATAACCCACATTTCCACAGGATCGAAACCTAACTCTCCTATACATCCCCGGTTCCCAAAGTTAACTCCTCATACTTGGCCTCGTATGTGATTCACGAGCCACCTTCCGAGAGATCATCAATTCTGCTATCAGACACAATACTTATTCCCATTGCTTTGAACCCCTTTTCAAACCCTGTTTTAGGCATCGAACGATTGCCTGCCCCCTTGAAACTTCCCATGATACCTTCGCCACCTTCCTCTCGATATTTTCGTAAGTTTCAATTCGAGAGTTACTTTCGCCACCTTCCTCGATGTTATCAACCAGATAGTCGACCTTGTAGAGGTTTGTTCACCTGGTATGCCCACCTTTATTCTTTCGTAAGTACGATGGAGTTCCTGAAGAAAGGAAGACGACTTCATAATGATGAATTGAACCAGTGGATTGAAGACATCAATACAATGGACCGGTCTCTTCGAGAAGAGCAACCAACTCCGAGAAGATCCATTAGAATTTCGTAACTAGACCTGCCCCCCTTCTCTACCTCTTAAATCTCGGGACGAGATTTCTTGTAGTGGACGAGAATTGTGACGCCCGGTTAGTTAAGCTACAGTAACCATCTACTAATGATGCCACATCACCACGATTACTGTTGTTAGTTTCACGATGATTCAAATCTCGTTCCGAATTCAAAATCAAAATCAAGTCAAACAATAAAAGTTCTCAAATGTTAAATCTGAAGTATTCGAAATGTAACAAATAAACTCTAGATGATTATGATGGTGAAACCACATTTTTATAAATTATTTAAATACACTAAAATAAATAAAACAACATCTTAACAATTAAATAAATGCCTTTTATATTTAGTAAAATACTAAACAAATTTATTTTATCACCAAACTTTTTGTGGCATCGGGGCATTTTGAAACACTAATTTGGGTACTACTTATATATTTTATAAAAAAATATGTATAGAAAATAAAATAGAAAACTATTAAACAGAAATTAAATAAAAACAAAAACTTAAACAAAAGAGAAAAAGGAAGAAACCCCCCTCCACCTGGGCCGAATGGCCCAGCTAGCCAGTAGGCCACCAGCCCAAACGGCCCAACCGCGCCTATAACCCCCACACCCCAAACCCTAACCACCCCACTCTCCCCTACTCCTCCCACTCCCCGCCCTGTTTCTGGATCGGGGGAGCGAACCCCTCCCCCCCCCCACGACAGCGTCGTCGCCTGCCGCCTCTGAAAGATCGTGGATGTCGCCTAGAGGGGGGGTGAATAGGCGTTTTAAAATAATTACGATTTAGGCTTGAACAAATGCGGAATAAACCTAGCGGTTAATTTGTCAAGCACAAAACCTAAAACAACTAGGCTCACCTATGTGCACCAACAACTTATGCTAAGCAAGATAAGAAACTATGTGATAGCAAGATATATGACAAAAAACAATATGGCAATCACAAGGTAAAGTTCATAAGTAAAGAGCTCGGGTAAGAGATAACCGAGGCACGCAGAGACGACGATGTATCCCGAAGTTCACACCCTTGCTGATGCTAATCTCCGTTTGGAGCGGTGTGGAGGCACAATGCTCCCCAAGAAGCCACTAGGGCCACCGTAATATCCTCACGCCCTCGCACAATGCAAAATGTCGTGATTCCACTAAGGGACCCTTGAGGGCGGTCACCAAACCCGTACAAATGGCAACCCTTGGGGGCGGTCACCGAACCCGTACACTTTGGCAACCCTTGGGGGCGGTCAGTGGTACCCACCAAATTGCTCAGGGTGATCTCCACAACCTAATTGGAGACCCCGACGCTTGCCCGGAGCTTTACACCACAATGATTGAGCTCCGAACAACACCAACCGTCTAGGGCGCCAAGGCACCCAAGAGGAACAAGCTCTAGGGTGCCCAAACACCCAAGAGTAATAAGCTTCTCAAACTTCACTTCCACGTATCACCGTGGAGAACTCAAACCGATGCACCAATTGCAATGGCAAGGGCACACGAGTGCCCAAGTCCTTCTCTCTCAAATCCCACCGGAGCAACTAATGCTAGGGAGGAAAATGAGAGGAAGAACAAGAAGGAGAACACCAAGAACTCCAAGATCTAGATCCAAGGGGTTCCC
The DNA here is from genome assembly GCF_002162155.2 of Triticum dicoccoides. NCBI lineage: Eukaryota > Viridiplantae > Streptophyta > Magnoliopsida > Poales > Poaceae > Triticum > Triticum dicoccoides. Next base: position 331,839,927 of record NC_041382.1, read on the forward strand.
CTCACATAGAGGAGAAAGTGATTGGTGGAAATGTGGATCTAGATCTCCTCTCTCTTTTCCCTCAAAAACTAGCAAGAATCCATGGAGGGATGGAGAGTTAGCAAGCTCAAAGAAGGTCAACAATGGGGGCAAAAACGATCTCAAGAGATTAGGTTCATTCGGGAAGAAGACCCCATTTTATAGGAGGGGGGAAATCCAATCGTTATGTGCTCAGCCCGCTCACGAGCGGTACTACCGCTCCTGGTCCCGGTACAACCGGGACTCACAGTATACGTGTAGAACCCTACCAGGCAGTACAACCGGGCGACCAGGCGGTAGCACCGGTTGAGAAGAACAACCGGACCAACCGCCCAGCCACCGCTCAACCACTGCATAGGAACAGAAGGGAGTCACCCCTGAGTGCGGTAGTCGAGCGCTACCGGGCCGGTGCAACCGCATGGCCTTGAGCGCTCGGGCGGCTAAGTCCTGAGCGGTAGAACCGCTCCGGACACCGGTGGTACCGGTACGACCGGACCAACCGGGCCACCACCACCCGAGTACCGCATCAAAACAGAGGCCTGACCGGTACTTGGGCGGTGCTTGGCCGGAACAACCGCCCAAGTCTTTGCTGAGCAAGTTGGCGGTACCACCGCCCGGAAGCAGCGGTACGATGGCTGAGAGCTCCAAGCGGTACTACCGCTGGGGCTCGCGATACTACCGCTGGGACCAGACAAAAACCACTTCCAAGAAAACAAGAACTGCCATAACTTCTGCATATGAGCTCCAAATTGAGCAAACTCAAGTTTTTTTGGAAACAAGACAACGAGTAGCATCAAAACAGCGACTGGTAATAGTAAGAAGAGGCAGGGGAGGTATGCCTAACAAATAGAGGAGTGAAACCTCCAACCGAGAAGAACCGGCAAAACCTCCAACATCGAAAACATCATAGAAGAGGCATGTGAACTCCTTTTGGATGAACTCGAGCTTGTCATCAAGATGACCAAAAACTCTAAGACTCACAAATGGAACCAAAGAAGAACCAAGAAATATGGTGCAAGGATGCAATGGTTTGAGCTCTCTACGAACGATACGATCAAGCTACTCATCGAGAGCCCCCCTTGATAGTACGGAAATCGATCCTATAACCCGGTCTCCCAACTACCATCATGAGACCGGTAAAATAGAAAACCTATCAAGGGAAACCTTTGCCTTGCACATGGTCCACTTGAGCTAGATGATGAAAATCTTGACTCCCTCAAGTTGGACCACCTTTCTTGATTGTGTTGACTCGATGAAGACTAGTTGATTGCTCCCCCATACTCCACTATGGGTGAGCCACTCTTCCGCACATCTTCACAAGTCCATTATCACCAAAAGGACGGCAAGCTTCAAGCATTTGATCTCTTCGTGATGCTCCACTTGAACTTGCACACCGCAACCTAACCCCACAAAGAACTCTCACGAAGACCATGGGTTAGTACACAAAGCATAATTGACAATTCTTACCATACCATGGGATCACTTGATCCCTATCGGTACATCTTCTGCGCTTTGTGAGTTGATCAACTTGATTCACTGTTGACTTAGTCTTGATCAACCTTGAACCTTTCCAATTCCCTTCATTTGGATGATGTCTTGAAGGTAGACATGACTGGTCACACAATCTTCTTCTTCAAGACATGCTTGCAATAAGCTCAACTCTCACATGACCAATCTTTGGATAATTCCTTGAATAACACCTTGGTCGACACAAACTCTCCTTGAAATCAACACATGCACTCCAAGAAAAGCCTATGGACAAAACCTTCAAATATAACTCAAGGAAACCATCAGTCCATAGAGATTGTCATCAATTACCAAAACCAAACATTGGGGCACCGCATGTTCTTTCAATCTCCCCCATTTTGGTAATTGATGACAATCACTTTCAAGAGAGTTTAATACAAGGAATTATGCATCACCATGCAATGCAACAACCAATAAAGCATGCGAATGAGATGCAAATGCTTAGGAACAAAACCAAAACAAGGAGAAAACTCTAAAGACTTCTCCACAAAACTCTCTGAAACCTCCACAAAACTCTCTGAAACTTCTCCCCCATTGGCATCGATTGCCAAGATGGGCGAAAAGCTTAGAAGGCCAATATAGATCGAGTTCCTCCATAAGTTGTGTATTTCTCAACAAGAGAGTGGAATGCAATACACATATCCAACGGTAATACTCGGAGGAAGACCAACTATATTGAGGCACCAAGATTGCTAAAGGAAAGATATGCCACAAGGACATAACAAAGAGAGACACGAGCAATCAAGCAATCAAAAGATACCAATTGAAGCAAGCAATCAACGGAGATCAATTGAACCAACTAGACCAGATATCCTAAGAGCCACATGAATAAAGGATATTATGATAAGAGCGGAGTAGAGTTCTAGAGAAACTAGAGAAGCTCCCCATGATTTGTGCACATCAAGGATTTTTGTATTTGGCTACAAAGTGCACAAAATAGGATCATAGCTCCCCCAAAATCAATAGAAACTTACAACAAGTGCAAGAGAGCATATAGGAAACTAAGCCTAGTACTTGCAACAAACACATGGCTGAGCAACAAGTGAAAGAGGCAACTTAAGAATGGGCTCAACCAAAATGATGTGTGAGAGTCAAGGCAATGCACTTGAGAAGACTAATGTACGGATGAGCATTAAGCATCAATAAAGTCTTGAAAGAATGAGGCAACACGGTGTAAGGCCTATCATTCCCACACACAACAAGTAAATGGGTTCACAAGCTTACTAATAAGCATATAAAGAACCTATGCTTGTGACAACCCATGGTGAAGATAGAAGATGAAAGCCTCATCAAGACGAGGGATGCCAATTAAGATGGCAAAAACCTCGTAAAGATAAGTATGAGGAAAATAATCTTCACCACACAAGAGCGCAACAAGATGCAACGATAGAAGACACGCACTCAAGGCAAAAGCTTTCACGGAGCCACCAAAGAAATAACATAAGAAAGATAAGGTGGACGTGAAAGAAAGGATATCAACTAGATATGCAACTTCTCTCAAGTGTATAAGATTCTAGGTAGACGAAATCATGATGATATATCTACAAAGAAGGATGTACATCCGAAATAGTTGCAACAAGAGGAACAAGATATCCACAAGGAAATCATAAATATACCAATAAGATATTTGCTTGAAGCATAGCACATGGCTAGATATGGTCTTATTGTATATAAATGAATTCCTACTACACAACTATCAAAGGCATCACAACTAGCAACATGAGATCATCGTTGAGATGCTTTGAGAAAGGAAACAAGTATCACAAGATGGAATGAATATCATGCTAAGATGCAACCTACACAAGGTTGAAAGCAAGGAAGAATGCATGAAGAGATACTTGTTAGCGAGATATCATTGGAAGGATGTAGTAGATACCAATTAAAGGTAGATAGTAGTTCATTGTTCATCCTAGCTTGACTCCAATAAGTACATGGTGACACCACCTTCCTTGTGAGTGAGCCGAGCATGCAATGCATATCCAGTTGTTCCTAGAACAACAACACAAACAAAATGGTACCCAAACTCATTGGGACCAGAGAGTTAGAGAACCAACAACACGTAGGACAAACTCCACATAAATATGTGCATATAGATATGAAAATGAATTTCCTGCACATCTCATCCAATTTGAGACTTGGTGGAGTTCCCCCTATTTATTGGGTCAAAGAAATAAAGCATGCCAAAGAAACTACAAGAAGTAAATATGCATGCTCAAGACCTTCAAGAACCGATACTAAATGACAAAGAAAAACCAAGTGAAGAAAAGATACCAATTGAATAAATCATCACTTGGAGGATATCAATAAAAGATACATCAAGGAACGAGATATCCATTGATACCCACTAAATAAAGGATATAAAACCACCAAAAGAGAGGATGGTTCCAAACAAACCAAGCTCTCTACAAAGTTTCATGATGGCACAGAGTACCCAAAAGAAAGGACTTGCCTTCCACCGACACACACTTGACAAGGATCACAAGATGAGTGTTTTATAGAAAATAAGATAGCTCCCCCAAGACTAGTGCATTATAGAGAAATTGCATTTGAATACAAAATGCACAAGGTGGGATCACCACTTTCACTATATCTACAAAACACTAGACAAGATCAAGAATAAATAAGATCCGCAAGTGGTATGGAAGACAAAGGGAGTTGATACAATCCTTGGCAAGAGATAAGGCAAATAAAAGCAAAGGCTAATGTAAAGATGATCAATAAATTCTACCACAAAAATACGTACCAATTGTCAAAAGACAAGAAGTAAATGGAAATAATTCCCGGTGGTAGATAGCAAGGATATCCGCCATCATCTTCACACCAAACAAAAAGCAAATTGCAACTTGTAGAGCTAACATGCCACCTAGGAACAAGATAATTTACAATATCAACTCTAGATGACAATATCTCAAATGAACACATTTTCTAGGCTAGTAATATACACATATCATATTACTCCCCCATAATGTGATACCAATTAAAGATAAACAAGAGGCAAATAAAAGGATCCAACAAGAGATAATTAATGGACTATTTAGAATTTGAATTTCTCATGAGAAGACATACCACATAGCGATTAGATAAGCTTGTAATATCAATACTAAGTGGTATTCCCCATGTACCCACCTTTATAGGATTGTGAAGTGCACAAAGCACATCACTCCCTGATAATGGGATATTCCATTAATCTCTCACAAGAGCCAACTAAGATATGACCAAGATGCACAAAGGCTCAACGAACGACACACATGTACATGATGTGCAAACCAACACACACATACTTGATTGCTCAAGATAATCAAGTTGGAAGCACACCATATACAAACACATGCAAGGAACGAAACCAAACATGCAAAGGGGAAAGTAACTATCAATGTAGACACTTTAAGCACGAGTTACCGCAAGGAGGAACATTGGATATAAGATAGAAACTTGATAATCCGAATGACTTGGCTTGAGACAATAAGAATGATGAAGTCCCCTTAATTCTTCATACTGTAGCCAAGTCTCCAATGACCTCCAACATCACCTATTGATCAAGTTTGAGCTTGTTGGTCCCCAACCAAGTTGGATCCTAAGAGGTTAGTCACAATAGGCTTGGCTACCCAAATGGTTCTTTGCTTCAAACCACTTTGAGTACCAACAAACTTGGCAACCACATTGCCAACCTTATTCTTCCCAAGAGAATAGACATCATCAATAATAATTGGGTTGGATAAGTTACCACTAGTGCATGAAGAGGCGAGGTGACCTTTCTCGCAACATAGGTAGCAACGTCTACTCTTCACTTTCTTCTCACTTAATTTCTCAACTTGAGAAGCATAAGCTTGAGTCTTCTTGGGAAGAGGCTTTTCTTCAACTTGAGGTTGAGAATGAGAGTGTAATTGTGGCTGCTTCCCTTGTTGCTTGTCACTAATGGGCTTCTTCTTCAATGGGCAAGATCTAACATGATGCCCTTCTACTTTGCACTTGAAGCAAACAATATTGGCCGAATTCTTGACTTGTTCTTGGCCCTTCCTTTTTTTCACCTTGGACTTCTTCTTCTTGTTGGAGTTGAATACAAGTCCACCTTTGTCATTGGGGGATTTTTGCACACTCAAGATATTGTTGAGTGTGGATTTCCCTTCATGACTCTTTTCCAAGTCTTTCTTCAAAGAAGTGACTTGGGCCTTGAGCTCTTTGATTTCCTCTACATGGTTAGTCTCAAAAAAAGTACTAGAGGAAGTATAAGCTTCATCGTTAGAGCAACAAGGCCGGGAAAGCAATTCATCAAAAGATGTACCAATATGGTGAGTGGATGAATTACAAGGACTAGCACATGGCAATATAGCATTTTGACTAGAAGTAGTGCGAGTATCCACATGAGGCTCACTAGATGTTACCTTAGCAACCATGGCCTCATGAGCTATCTTTAGCACATTATGGGATACTATAAGATCATCATGAGAGCTTGAGAGCTTTCCATGGCTTTCTTCCAATTTCCCATAATTGCTAGATAGCAACTCAAGTTGAGCCCGCAGCTCAACGTTCTCCTTCAAAATGGATGCTTCACAAGTAATAGAATTAGTAGCACAAGCATCATCATTAACAACAATAGGAGAGGACAACTTGGCAAGCTCTTTTAGATAAGAAGCTTCAAGTTGATAATGAGACTCGGTGAGTTTGATGAGCTCACCCTTGATGACCCTTGAGCCATTTTCGAGGTGCTCAAAATCCTCAAGGAGTCTACCATGAGCAACTTCAAGATTAGCATTTTTAGTTTCAAAAACATTGGCCACCTCAAGAGCTCTATCATGAGATTCCTTCACTCTAGATAATTCTAGAGCAAAAGTCTCCTCAAGAGATTCCTTGGTGGTTTGTTCAAGTTCAAGAGCTTGAGAGAGGTCCACAATCTCATTAGCGTAATCACGCTCATGACCTTCCATTTTATCAATGGTGACCTCATGATCCTCAAGACGAGATTCCAACTCATCAATATATTTCTTGCCCTCAATTGCAATAGACATGATTTCATGAAGTTGGAACGAGCAATTTTATTCTTAAGAAGAGCTTTAAAAATCATTTCCCCTTTAGTTTTTAAGGAGGCAACATTATCATTCTCTTCATCATAATCAACATCATCATCACTCTTGCCATCATCACAAGATATATTGGGATTCAAAGTGGGAGATACCTTTGAAGCCTTGGCCATAAGGCAAAATGCAATAGATGATGATGTAGGATCCGTTGAAGCACCATTCAAGACCACATCTTGTTCCATGGAGTGTTGGGTTTCCTCTACATTGTTAGCACAACAACTCGAGGAAATACATGCATTGTTATCATCGCAACAAGACATAGAAAGCATATCATCATGAGATTTAGTCAAGCAATTTGTACATGATATGCAAGGACTATCAACACAAGCATGTGAAATATTTGGAGTGCTAGATGTGCTAGAGTCCAAAGATGAAGCATCGCAACAAGAAAGTGATGAAGGATTATCAAAACTAAGCCCACTATCATCATTGCAATGAACACCAGTACTCACCATGTCATTACCTTGTGGCAAACCACATGTAGGTGAAGTAGAAGAAGTTGAGAACACAACACGACCGGAGGTGGAGGGAGAACTATCATCCCCACAAAACTTGGACACGCCATATTTATCTTGAAGCTTTGTCCACAACTCATGAGCATCCCGGAAAGGCATGAGTTGAAATATAACTACATTGCTCAAAGCATCAAAAAGCACATTAGAAGCTTGAGCATTGAGATAAGAGTTTTTCTCATCCTCGAAATATAATCTTTGGGGATCCTTTGGAGGAGAAAAACCCATATCTACAATTCGCTCTAAATTTGGGTCCATGACCCTAAAGAGATTAAGCATGCGAATTACCCAAACATCAAAATTTGTGCCATCGAAACTAAGAGTGTGAGAGAATCCTAATCCCCTAGTCGACATCTTTACTCTCTAGGCGGTTAAGCCTAACAAAGAGAGACGAGGCTCTGATACCAATTGAAAGATCGTGGATGTCGCCTAGAGGGGGGGTGAATAGGCATTTTAAAATAATTACGATTTAGGCTTGAACAAATGCGGAATAAACCTAGCGGTTAATTTGTCAAGCACAAAACCTAAAACAACTAGGCTCACCTATGTGCACCAACAATTTATGCTAAGCAAGATAAGCAACTATGTGATAGCAAGATATATGGCAAGAAACAATATGGCTATCACAAAGTAAAGTGCATAAGTAAAGAGCTCGGGTAAGAGATAACCGAGGCACGCAGAGACGACGATGTATCCCGAAGTTCACACCCTTGCGGATGCTAATCTCCGTTTGGAGCGGTGTGGAGGCACAATGCTCCCCAAGAAGCCACTAGGGCCACTGTAATCTCCTCACACCCTCGCACAATGCAAGATGCCGTGATTCCACTAAGGGACCCTTGAGGGCGGTCACCGAACCCATACAAATGGCAACTGAGGGAGTCCTGGATTAGGGGGTGTTCGGGTAGCCGGACTATACCTTCAGCCGGACTCCAGGACTATGAATATACAAGATTGAAGACTTCGTCCCGTGTCCGGATGGGACTTTCCTTGGCGTGGAAGGCAAGCTTGGTGATGCAGATATTCAAGATCTCCTACCATTGTAACCAACTCTGTGTAACCCTAACCCTATCTGGTGTCTATATAAACCGGAGGGTTCTAGTCCGTAGGACAACTTCATCATACAACAATCATACCATAGGCTAGCTTCTAGGGTTTAGCCTCCTTGATCTCGTGGTAGATCTACTCTTGTACTACCCATATCATCAATATTAATCAAGAAGGAGTAGGGTTTTACCTCCATCAAGAGGGCCCGAACCTGGGTAAAAACATCGTGTCCCTTGTCTCCTGTTACCATCCGCCTAGACGCATAGTTCGGGACCCCCTACCCGAGATCCGCAGGTTTTGACACCGACATTGGTGCTTTCATTGAGAGTTCCTCTGTGTCGTCACTTTTGGGCTCGATGGCTCCTTTGATCATCAACGACGATGCGGTCCAGGGTGAGACTTTTCTCCCCGGACAGATCTTCATCTTCGGCGGCTTCGCAGTGCGGGCCAATTCGCTTGGCCACCTAGAGCAGATCGAAAGCTACGCCCCTGGCCATCAGGTCAGGTTTGGAAGCTTAAACTACACGGCAGAAACCCGCGGGGATTCGATCTTCGACGGATTCAAGCCACAGCTGAGTGCGCCGCACTGTGTCGAGAGGCATGATCTAGCTCTGCCGCGGAACAGTGCCCTGGAGGCCGCACAAGCACCGGTTCCGACCCTTTATTCGGAGCCTATTGCGCCAATCGAGGATGAGCGGTTGGACGTCACCTCGGGGGCTACGATCTCAAAGGCGATCGAGCCGAACATCAGCCCCACGTTCCGCATGGCCCGTGACTCCAAGGAGCCGGATTCCTCTCCGAACTCCGAACCCCCCGCGCCCCTGCCGATCGAATCCAATTGGGCGCCGATAATGGAGTTCACCGCTGCGAACATCTTTCAGCACTCGCCTTTTGGCGACATCCCAAATTCTCTAAAGTCTCTCTCTTTATCAGGAGATCCCTAGCCGGACTACGGTCAGCGAGGATGGGATACGGACGATGAAGAAATTCAAAGCCCACCCACCACCCACTTGGTAGCCACTGTCGACAATTTAAACGACGTGCTCAACTTCGACTCCGCACACATCGACAGCATGGACGACGATGTAGAAGATACAGATGAGCCAACGCCCATAGGGCAATGGACAGCCACCCCATCTCATGATGTGTACATGGTGGATACCCCTAAAGGAAACGACAACGAGGAAAAAGGGGATGGAACGGGGGACCGATCCCTCGAAAAGCATCAAAGCGTCGGCGTAAACACCGACCCAAGCCCCACCTCGATAAAGACCCAGCCATAGAGAAGGATGAGCCGGTAGACGATGGGCAGGCCTTAGAGCAACCGTCCGAACAGGGCAACACGGATAGAGAAACCGAACATCCCTCCCCGGTGAAAACGGCACTCCGGACGACCTTACGCCGGATAAACCCACGAAGCAGAAGAATCTCCACAAGAGGCTCGTTGCAACAACATGCAGCCTGAAAAAGCAGAAGCGGAAGCTAAAAACGGCGGAAGATGCACTCAGGATCCGATGGAGCAAAGTAATCAATACCGCAGATAAATATGGCGACAGCCGCCGCACTACAAGCTATCCGAAGAGAAAGCTACTGCCCGAATTCGACGAAGAGGTTCTAGAGCCCTCGCATTCAAAAAATAAGAAAGACACACGGTCGGATAGACGACCCCATGGCCAGCATAAAGCGGCAAGCGGCGCCGCACTTAAATCGGCATGCGACCCACTTAAGGATTCGCATCAGGGCCCAGTCAGGTCCATTTACGGGCCAAGAAAGCAAGCTCTCGTAAGCAATGCAATAAAGCCATCATCAGAATTCGACACACCCAAATACAGGGGCGCCGCACACCCCCTATGTTTCACCGATGAGGTCCTGGACTATGAATTTCCAGAGGGATTCAAACCCGTAAACATAGAGGCATATGATGGAACAACAGACCCTGGAGTCTGGATCGAGGATTATATCCTCCACATACATATGGCTAGAGGAGATGACCTCCATGCCATAAAATACTTACCCCTTAAGCTTAAAGGGCCAGCCCGGCATTGGCTTAAAAGCCTTCCTGAAAACACAATCGGAAGTTGGGAAGAACTCGAGGACGCTTTTCGAGCAAATTTTCAGGGGACCTATGTCCGCCCTCCGAATGCAGACGATTTTAGTCACATAACTCAACAGCCCGGAGAATCAGCTCAGCAATTCTGGAATAGATTCCTCACTAAAAAGAATCAGATAGTCGACTGTCCGGACGCCAAAGCCTTAGCAGCTTTCAGGCATAACGTCCGAGACGAATGGCTCGCCAGACACCTCAGCCAAGAAAAGCCAAGAACAATGGCCGCACTAACAAGCCTCATGACCCGCTTTTGTGCAGGAGAGGGCAGCTGGTTGGCAAGATGCAGCCCCAGCAACCCAAGTACATCCGAAACTAGGGATGGAAATGGAAAACCGCGACGCAACAAGGACCGTCGCCGGACTAAGGAAAAAAGTCCGAAGAGCACGGTAGTCAACGCCGGATTCAAAAGCTCACGATAGAATCAGACAAAGCCACCCCTCCAGGATAACTTGGATGATCTATCCAACTTAAACAAAATCCTGGACAGGATATGTCAAATACACAGTACTCCCGGTAAGCTTGCCAACCATACCCATAGAGATTGTTGGGTTTTCAAACAATCCGGCAGACTCAACGCTGAACACAAGGGGCTCGACACACCAAGCGAAGACGAGGACGAACCCCAAAAGCAGAGCACCAGGAAACAAAAGAACTTCCCACAAGAAGTAAAAATAGTAAACTTACTTCACATAACAAAACGTGCGGCGCCCATAAAGGTACGCACCACACGACCTATCCCAAAGGGGTCCTGCCATTGGTTGTCAAAACCAATCATCTTCGATCAGCTGGATTATTCTAGAAGTACCAGGAACGCAAGCTGGACTGCCTTGGTACTCGATCCAATAATTGGCGGACTCCAGTTTTCAAATGTCCTTATGGACGGCGGCAGTGGACTAAACCTGATATATCAGGACACAATCCGCCACATGGGGATAGACCCAGCAAGAATCCGCCGCAGCAAAACCGCCTTTCAAGGGGTCACGCCTGGTCCGGACACCCATTGCATGGGTTTTCTCCGGCTCGAAGTTATATTCGGCTCTACCGATAACTTCCGCCGCGAAAAGGTGACCTTCCACATCGTCCCATTCTCCAGTCACTATCAAGCACTACTGGGACGCGAAGCTTTCACCCGCTTTAACGCAAATACCGCATTATGCATCTCTAACGCTTAAGATGCCCGGTCCACGAGGCATCATCTCTTTGAAGGGGAAGCATTGATGTGCCCCTCCCCTAAGCGGAGGACTATGCGGCCGCTTTGACAGCCCCACAGTAAAATGGCTTCACCGGCCAAAAATTTCGGAATAGGTCACTAAAGACCACGAACGCGGATAGACGAGTTCGGTACAAAATCATCATTGATGAAGGCTTAGTGGCCATATACCCCCGCACTAGGGGCTCCGTACATATACAATAAGAGACAATAAAGCTCAGTTCTATATATTTTACTTTATACTTTTCTTATTTTAAGCTTTTGTTCGGCACGACCCATTTTCAGCTCAGTTCCTCTCTTTCGCAGATGAACTCGTGCGGCGCCCGTCCAGGATACGGCACAACGGAGACACAGGCGCAGACGTGCAGTAGGGACCCGTCCTAAGGATTCTTTTTAGATTAAGACCCTGCGTAAACCTTTTTTACTATCTCTTGTTGCTACATATCCCCTGGTTTTTTCTGATATAACCAAGGAGGAGGCTGGCGTCTTGGCATGTGGCCACGTTAGAGTTTTTGCGCGTACCTGGACACTAGGGGCTTTTTAATAAAGAGTGTTGTTTTGCCCGCACTCATAAAGACCGAACACCTTAGGGAGTGTTCGGTGTCGCGGGTTTTGGCATTATATGCATCAGCTCCGAATCATGTCTTTGGTCAAATGTTGGGTTGCCCGGCTCCTGAGTTCGGCTACCTTACGTTCCGCTCTATCGGCTAAGGTAGCACCAGGAGAACTACTGCGATTGTGCCCCGGTTAGGCCGGGTGAGCGCCTCAGTAGAGAAAGCCGAAAACTGACTGTCGTGATGTAGCGTGAGACTGGTCAGCCACCCGATGACCTATTGGAATCTATAGGATTCCTCCGTTTTAACGAAGGGCCGTTTCCCGGTCAGGCACATACGCGCCCCGAACTTGGGCGAGCGCAGTCGCCACCAAGGGGCTACCTAAATAGTCCCACTATCAAGCTCCTATGGCTAAGTGAAAGTGTTAAAGCATTATAGTCTGGTTGCCTGGCCCGCTGCGCTATCACCTCCTTTGTAGGACCAAGACGTTGGGTTAAGTGTGAAAATGCGTCTTCTGCGAGCACCCCCGCACTATGTGCGTGGGGGCTGAAGCCAACGACTGCCATCTTTCAGATTTTATATATAAATATATATATATCTTAAAACGGCCGCACAAGAGGTGTTCCCAATACTTGAAGGCACAAGTATAAAAGGACACTACAATTTATCAAAATATTGCTTTATAATTACATATGCTATCATAACATAGCATCCTTCGAGCACTGCGTCTCTATTACACGAGCGCCTTCAAGGACTTCCTGAAAATAGTGCTTGGAGGGTACTCGGCTTTTGTCCGAATCTCGGGACGCAACAACGGTGGTCTCCACCTCTGCCCAGTATGTCTTGACACAGGCAAGAGCCATCTGTGCACCCTCTATGCATGCTGACCTCTTCATCGCATTGATACGCGGCACCGCGTCAAGGAATTGCTGCACCAAGCTGAAATAACTCTTCGGCTCCGATCTCCCAGGCCATAGATGACCCATGACGTACTTCATGGCGAGTCCGGACAATCTATTCAGTTCGGCCCATTGAGCCAGGCGATCATCCACTGCCAGTGGACGCTCTGGATTGTGGAACTGTGACCAGAAAAGCTTTTCCGCTTCACGATCTTTTAGATCTTGAAAGTGTTCGGTCGCATCAGCAGCACTTGCTGCCAAATCCAGATAGGTGTCCTCCACACTCCACATCTGGTCCAACGGAGAAAACTTCGGATCACAAAACTTCCTCCGCAGCATAAAGGGCTTTCCAGCCGCAATCTGTTCGGCCTGACGCAGCTCCTCCTTCGCAGCTCTCATCGCAGAGCGAGCGTCCTTGGCATCGGCAACGGCCTTCTCTAAGTCCATCTGTCTCGCCCGGTCTTCTTTCTCAAGAAGTTTGCAACGGTCTGCAGCGCTCTTTAACTTCTCGGCCATCTCTTCTTTGCTTCGGCAGTGAGCAGCCTGTTCGGCTCTCAGCTCTTCAAGGGCCTTCTCGGCAGCCGCATCGCTTTTTCTGGCTTGCTCCTTAGCTCGGGCAAGTTCTACCCTAAGATTCTCCACGGTGGCCATACCATCTGCGTCAAGCACACACATTGTAAGACACTGGCATGAAGCTCCTCTTACCTGATGCCTCCCGAAGAATTACATACCTTGAGCCTCATCAAGCCGCTTGTTGACAAGCGCGATGTCGGCATCTGCCACGTCTAGTTGCCGCTTTAGTTCGGCCACATCATCAGTTCGGCTTGATTCCGGACACCTCGCCACCTACATTCAAAGGCGACATCTTAGACCTGGGATTATGATCCTCTGCGTGCCGTCATTTCTTGAGAACGCGCAGAGTCTCAAGGGCTACTATCTACACAGGGCGCATCTTACTTATGCGCAACTGACAAAAGTGTACATTATCTAACGTACCTCAAAACCCGTCAGTAAACTTTTGACGGCATCATGCAATCCGCTTTCCGCGGATGAAATCCTTCCAATCACCGTACCCATCAATGCATGGTGCTCCTCTGAGATAGAAGCTCGCCCCAGCAGAATCATCAGCTCCTCCGACTGCGCACCAGACGGTGCCGGGCTCGTCCTATGACCTCCATCGAAGGCCGGACACGGAGAACCTTGGGGGGACATATGGCTACCTTCCACCCCTACCGGATTCGGAGAAACCCTCCGCGACGACACCTCAGGGTCACCTGCCTCGCCAGGCGGTACGGCAGGGGGAGGCGTCCCACTCTCCATCATCTCCGGAAGAAGATCCCCCGAAGATGAGCTCTGCTGAGAAGGGATGAGGTCCGAGCTACAAGGTAAAATTTCGGTTAATCTTCTTAGATATAAATTAAGGATTTCTCTCATCCCTCAAAAGGAAAACCTCTATCTACTTACGGCTCGCTGGAGGGCTGATCCCTTTAAGGGCGTAGTTCGGCCGAGGAACTCCCCGGTGTTGGACCCTCTGACGAGGATTTTCTCCCCCGCTTCGAGGCCATGGTCTCCGGGTCGTCAGAGGCGGCCCTCTTCTTCCCCTTGGGAGAAGAATTGTCGGTTCCTCCCTTCGGAGCAGCCTCCTTCGAGGAGGCCATAGTTCCCTTGTCCTTCCCCTTACTTCCCTCCAAAGGCATTATCTTCAACATCCTGAAAAGCACGGGATCCGGCCTGGTTTCGGGAAGGGGAGCCGGACACCTAATCAGCTTTGCCTTCTCTATCCACTCCTGTTTAAAAGGACAGCTCTTTTAGGGGCAATTTTATGACGATTATATCGATAGTAGGTCCGGGCACAAGGTTACTTACTTGGGTATCCGGGCGATTGCAGCTTAGGCCTGCGTCCTTGGTCAAATCCGGACACATCATTTGTAATCCGAAGAACAGTTTATACATCTCCACGGGCGTTGCACCCACAAAATGTTGGAGAGCTCGTGGTCCCTCCGGATTAAACTCCCACAGACGAAGGGAGCAACGTTTGCCGGGCAGTATTCGGCGAATCAGCATGACCTGCGTCACCTTGACCAGGTTGAGGTCTCTTTCTATGAGATCCCTGATGCGGCCCTGCAACAAGGGCACGTCTTTGGATAACCCCCAATCTAATCCTTTGTTGACCCATGACGCTAGCCATGATGGGGGACCCGAGCGAAAGGCAGGAGGCGCCGCCCACTTGGCGCCCCTGGGAGCGGTGATATAGAACCATTCTCGTTGCCACAAGCCGAGCTCCTCTTGGAAGGAGCCCTCGGACCATGGAGCATCAGCATTCTTACTTATGACAGCGCCTCCGCACTCTGCGTGCCGTCCCTCGATCATCTTCGGCTCCACTCCAAAAGTCTTGAGCCATAATCCGAAGTGAGGAGTAACACGGAGGAACGCTTCGCACACAATGATGAATGAGGAAATGTGGAGGATGGACTCCGGAGCTAAGTCATGAAATTCCAGCCTGTAATAAAACAGCAGCCCCCTCACGAAGGGATCCATCGGGAAGCCTAACCCCCTGAAGGAAGTGAGACATGAACACTACGCTCTCACCGGGCTGGGGACTGGGAATAGCCTGCCTTTGAGCAGGCAACCTATGCGAAATTTCGGCGGTCAAGAACTTAGCCTCTCTCAACTTTAGCATGTCCTCCTCCATGACGGAGGAGGGCATCCATCGGCCTTGAAGGTCGGAACCGGACATTGTCGAAGGTCCGAAGCGCCTGGAATCTGGAGCCTAGGGTGTTGGACTCGAGGCGACGGGCGAACTTGTTTTGAGATTGGGGAAAAGGAGTAAGGCCCTGGTCTCTTTATAAGAGGTTGAATACCAAGAGCCCTCCCAGTAACCGTTTGGGACTCGTCTTTAATCGAGGAAATGTGCTAACGGGCACGATTGGATTACCCACGTCCGTATTGATGAGAATCCCATAAAAGGGGGGACACGATCTCTGTTGTGACAAAGACGTGCCAAGGAAACCGCCTCACTAAATGTGCTAAGGTGGAAAAGTAAAAACGACTCGAGTAAAGGACTTGGCCGTAGTGTGATGTCACGCTGCGGAATACGTCAGCAGATTAGATTTGTGTTGATATTATTCTCTCTATGGCAATATGTGGAAACTTATTTTGCAGAGCCGGACACTATCCTTGGTGTTTAAAATCTTCTTGAAGGACTTGGAGGAGGAACCCGCCTTGCAATGCCGAAGACAATCTGCGCGCCGGACTCGTCGTCATTGAAGCCTGGTTCAGGGGCTACTGAGGGAGTCCTGGATTAGGGGGTGTTCGGGTAGCCGGACTATACCTTCAGCCGGACTCCAAGACTATGAAGATACAAGATTGAAGACTTTGTCCGGTGTCCGGAAGGGACTTTCCTTGGCGTGGAAGGCAAGCTTGGCGATGCGGATATTCAAGATCTCCTACCATTGTAACCGACTCTGTGTAACCCTAACCCTATCCGGGTCTATATAAACCGGAGGGTTCTAGTCCGTTGGACAACTTCATCATACAACAATCATACCATAGGCTAGCTTCTAGGGTTTAGCCTCCTTGATCTCGTGGTAGATCTACTCTTGTACTACCCATATCATCAATATTAATTAAGCAGGAGTAGGGTTTTACCTCCATTGAGAGGGCCCGAACCTGGGTAAAAACATCGTGTCCCTTGTCTCCTGTTACCATCCACCTAGAGGCACAGTTCGGGACCCCCTACCCGAGATCCGCTGGTTTTGACACCGATAGCAACCCTTGGGGGCGGTCACCGAACCCGTACACTTTGGCAACCCTTGGGGGCGGTCAGTGGTACCCGTCAAATTGCTCGGGACGATCTCCACAACATAATTGGAGACCCTGACACTTGCCCGGAGCTTTACACCACAATGATTGAGCTCCGAACAACACCAACCGTCTAGTGCGCCAAGGCACCCAAGAGGAACAAGCTCTAGGGTGCCCAAACACCCAAGAGTAATAAGCTTCTCAAACTTCACTTCCACGTATCACCATGGAGAACTCAAACCGATGCACCAAATGCAATGGCAAGGGCACACGGAGTGCCCAAGTCCTTCTCTCTCAAATCCCACCGGAGCAACTAATGCTAGGGAGGAAAATGAGAGGAAGAACAAGAAGGAGAACACCAAGAACTCCAAGATCTAGATCCAAGGGGTTCCCCTCACACAGAGGAGAAAGTGATTGGTGGAAATGTGGATCTAGATCTCCTCTCTCTTTTCCCTCAAAAACTAGCAAGAATCCATGGAGGGATGGAGAGTTAGCAAGCTCAAAGAAGGTCAACAATGGGGGCAAAAACGATCTCAAGAGATTAGGTTCATTCGGGAAGAAGACCCCATTTTATAGGAGGGGGGAAATCCAACCGTTATGTGCTCAGCCCGCTCACGAGCGGTACTACCGCTCCTGGTCCCGGTACAACCGGGACTCACAATATACGTGCAGAACCCTACCAGGCAGTACAACCGGGCGACCAGGCGGTAGCACCGGTTGAGAAGAACAACCGGACCAACCGCCCAGCCACCACTCAACCACCGCATAGGAACAGAAGGGAGTCACCCCTGAGTGCGGTAGTCGAGCGCTACCGGGCCGGTACAACCGCATGGCCTTGAGCGCTCGGGCGGCTAAGTCCTGAGCGGTAGAACCGCTCCGGACACCGGTGGTACCGGTACGACCGGACCAACCGGGCCACCACCGCCCGAGTACCGCATCAAAACAGAGGCCTGACCGGTACTTGGGCGGTGCCTGGCCGGAACAACCGCCCAAGTCTTTGCTGAGCAAGTTGGCGGTACCACCGCCCGGAAGCAGCGGTACAATGGCTGAGAGCTCCAAGCGGTACTACCGCTAGGGCTCGCGGTACTACCGCTGGGACCAGACAAAAACCACTTCCAAGAAAACAAGAACTGCCATAACTTCTGCATATGAGCTCCGAATTGAGCAAACTCAAGTTTTTTTGGAAACAAGACAACGAGTAGCATCAAAACAGCGACTGGTAATAGTAAGAAGAGGCAGGGGAGGTATGCCTAACAAATAGAGGAGTGAAACCTCCAACCGAGAAGAACCGGCAAAACCTCCAACATCGAAAACATCATAGAAGAGGCATGTGAACTCCGTTTTCGATGAACTCGAGCTTGTCATCAAGATGATCAAAAACTCTAAGACTCACAAATGGAACCAAACAAGAACCAAGAAAGATGGTGCAAGGATGCAATGGTTTGAGCTCTCTACGAACGATACGATCAAGCTAGTCATCGAGAGCCCCCCTTGATAGTACGACAATCGATCCTATAACCCGGTCTCCCAACTACCATCATGAGACCGGTAAAATAGAAAACCTATCAAGGGCAAACATTTGCCTTGCACATGGTCCACTTGAGCTAGATGATGACAATCTTGACTCCCTCAAGTTGGACCACCTTTCTTGATTGTGTTGACTCGATGAAGACTAGTTGATTGCTCCCCATACTCCACTATGGGTGAGCCACTCTTCCGCACATCTTCACAAGTCCATTATCACCACAAAGGACGGCAAGCTTCAAGCATTTGATCTCTTCGTGATGCTCCACTTGAACTTGCACACCGCAACCTAACCCCACAAAGAACTCTCACGAAGACCATGGGTTAGTACACAAAGCGTAATTGACAATTCTTACCATACCATGGGATCACTTGATCCCTCTCGGTACATCTTCTGCGCTTTGTGAGTTGATCAACCTTGAACCTTTCCAATTCTCTTCATTTGGATGATGTCTTGAAGGTAGACATGACTGATCACACAATCTTCTTCTTCAAGACATGCTTGCAATAAGCTCAACTCTCTCATGACCAATCTTTGGATAATTCCTTGAATAACACCTTGGTCGACACAAACTCTCCTTGAAATCAACACATGCACTCCAAGAAAAGCCTATGGACAAAGCCTTCAATATAACTCAAGGAAACCATTTGTCCATAGAGATTGTCATGAATTACCAAAACCAAACATGGGGGCACCGCATGTTCTTTCAGCCTCCACCCAGCGAGCCGCGCCTGAGGACCGTCACCTCCGCATCGCAGCATCGCCATCCCCCCGTGTGCCTCGCCCTCATCCCCCCGCACTGATGCCATCGTTCCTGCGCCGCGCCCTCAAGCCCCGACGCCGATCCCAGCCGCCGACCTCCTCCTCGACTCCGTCGCCGGCGCTCCCCGTCCCCGTCGCTCGTCTCTGACCTCCTCCCCGAGCACCGCTACCCGAAACCCCTACTGTCCCCCATGAGGGCCCACTCGGTCCCGTCCCTCTCTCTTCCCGTCCCTCTCTCTTCCTACACGCAGTCGCCGGTGCCGCTCGCTCATGCCTGGCCGCCTCGCGCGAGCGCACGCGCCCCGCCTCGTCCCGGCTCGCCCGCACCCCCTATCGCCCTTGGCCTCCACTCCGTCCCGCGCTGGTGCCATCTCACTCCCGCGCCGTGGCCAGCCCCTTGCTGCTGCTTGCTTCCGGCCACGGCCCCGGCCATCGTGCACAAGCACGCCCGCGCCACGCTGTGCCCCACAGCCGCCTCTGCTCGCCCGCGCTCCGGCGCCCTCCCCCTCCTTCTACGGCGACCGGCCAGCGCCCCATGGCCCCATGCCTCCCCGCGCCCCTGCCACCACCGCCCTCTCCGCTGGCAAGCCCTCCCCCTGCCTCGCCGGCTCTAGCTACCCGTGCCAACGCCGCATTCGCCGCGGCATGCTTGTCCGACCGCTCGGCCTCACCCACTCCTTCCCCCCGCCGTCGCGTACTACTCGCTGGGTACGTATGCCCCGGCGCCCAGTAACGCGTGCCCGTGCCCGCTTGTGCCCCTGACCCAATGACACGGGGGCCCCACGACCCCAGAACGTTTTTTTGTAAAAAAAGAATAAATAAAATAAATAATAAATAAAATTAGTTAATTAATTAACTTTGATGAATTAAACTAATCAATTAACTGAACTAATTAAACTGTTAATTAATTAATTAATCAGTCAATGACAGTGGGGCCACTCCTAATTAATTCTGATTAGATTAATTAAATTTGGATAATTAAGATGTGTCACTGATCAGTGGGACCCACTGGTCAAGTTGACCAGTCAACCCCTGTTGACTGCTGACATCAGCATGACATCATGCTGATGTCATAAGTCCAATTTCGAATTAAATGTAATAATTAATTAAATTCCAGAAATTAGTAAAATCTTTAGAAAATCATATCTTTTAATTCGTAACTCGGATTAAATTATTTTCAACATGAAAGTTACTCAGAACGACGAGACGAATCCGGTCACGCAACCCGTTCGTCCGCCTTGCATCCCTAGCATAGCGAACACGCAACTTTCCCCCTCCGGTTCATCTGTCCGAAAATGCGAAACACCGGGGATATTTTCCCGGATGTTCCCCCCTGTCACCGGTATCACCACGTACCACGTCAGGTCACCCCTAGCACAACGTAATGCCGCATCTTGCTTTTTGTTACATTGATTGCTCTGTTATTTATTGTGTTCCCCCTCCGTTACTTCTTTCCAGTAGACCCCGAGACTGCCGGAGACCCCCAGTGCGACTACGATGTTGATGACCCCTCTCTCTTGCCAGAGCAACCAGGCAAGCCCCCCCTTGATCACCAGATATCGCCTACTCTACTCTCTATACTGCTTGCATTAGAGTAGTGTAGCATGTCACTGTTTTTCGTTAGTCCTATCCTGATGCATAGCCTGTCCTTGCTACTACTATTGTTACCTTTACCTGCAATCCTAATGCTTAGTATAGGATGCTAGTTTATCATCAGTGGCCCTTCATTCTTGTCCATCTGCCATGCTATACTATCGGGTCGTGACCACTCGGGAGGTGATCACGGGTATATACTATATACCTTATACATGATACATGTGATGACTAAAAGACGGGTCGGCTCGTAGGAGTACCCGCGAGTGGATCTTTGTGGCGAAGCGACAGGGCAGGTTGAGACCACCTAGGAGAGAGGTGGGCCTGGCCATGGTCGGTGTTCGCGGTTACTTCAAGATAACACATTTAATCAGATCTTGGTATTTGATCTGAGTCAGGCTACTGGCCTATACGCACTAACCATCTACGCGGGGACAGTTATGGGCACTCGACGTCGTGGTATCAGCCGAAGCCTTCGTGACGTCAGCGACTGAGCGGCATGCGCCGGATTGGAACGTAAGCCTGCTCTTGTATTAAGGGGGCTAGTTCTGCTTCCGGCCACCCTCGCAACATGCAGGTGTGCAATGGGCGATGGGCCCAGACCTCTGCGCCATAGGATTTAGACCAGCATGCTCACCTCTCTGTTGCGCCTAGGTAGGGCTGCGACGTGTTGATCTTCCGAGGCCAAGCATGACCCAGGAAAGTGTGTCCGGCCAAATGGGATCGAGCGTGTTGGGTTATGTGGTGCACCCCTGCAGGGAAGTTAATCTATTCGAATAGCCGTGATCTTCGGTAACAGGACGACTTGGAGTTGTACCATGACCTTATGACAACTAGAACCGGATACTTAATAAAACACACCCTTCCAAGTGCCAGATACAACCGGTGGTCGCTCTCTCACAGGGCGACGAGGAGAGGATCATCGGTTAGGTTTATGCTACACGATGCTACTTGGTGAACTTACCATCTACTCTCTTCTCCTGCTGCAAGATGGAGGTTACCACAAGCGTAGTCTTCGAAAGGACTAGCTATCCCCCTCTTATTCCGGCATTCTGCAGTTCAGTCCACATATGTTACCCTTATTCCATTTGATAGCAATGCATACATATGTAGTGTATCTCCTTGCTTGCGAGTACTTTGGATGAGTACTCACGGTTGCTTTGCTCCCTCTTTTCCCCCTTTCTATACTCGATTGCTGCAACCAGACGTTGGATCCCAGGAGCCAGACACCACCGTCGACGACGACTACTACTACTCGGGAGGTGACTACTACTACGTGCAGCCCGCTGACGACGACCAGGAGTAGTTTAGGAGGATCCCAGGCAGGAGGCTTGCGCCTCTTTCGATCTGTATCCCAGTTTGTGCTAGCCTTCTTAAGGCAGACTTGTTTAACTTATGTCTGTACTCAGATATTGTTGCTTCCGCTGACTCGTCTATGATCGAGCTCTTGTATTCGAGCCCTCGAGGCCCCTGGCTTGTAATATGATGCTTGTATGACTTATTTTATATGTAGAGTTGTGTTGTGATATCTTCTCATGAGTCCCTGATCTTGATCATACACGTTTGCGTGTATGAGTAGTGTACGGTCAAATCGGGGGCGTCACATGCTTCCACCAAAGTTTTGGGCGCCTCCAGATTGACGGAGGTCGCCGGTGGAGTCAACACTCCCCCTCCTTCAAAGGGGGTGGCTCTCTCTATTCCGGAGCCATATGCGTCTCCGGAAAGGTGTTCGGCTGGGGGCCAGATTGGTTATGGCCCCCGTCGTCAGTCTCCATGGGGGTTGGTTCCCCCATGTTCTCGGCAACCGAGGTGTTACCCTCTGGAGCCGTCTTAACGGCCTCCCGCACCTCTCCATGGCCTGGAGAGGTACTTCGGGACAACACTTTGTTGTCATCTGTAGCGTTTGGCGGGGAGGCTCGCAGAGGCGTCTCACTCTCCACCATCCTCGGCTCTAGCGAGTTCCCCGAAGATGATGATAATTGGGGGAGATCGCGGGCCGGACTGAGGCACACAATACAAATGTTTTAGAATTACAATCATAAAACCGGATATACATACTATCCTTGGATACTTACGGTGCGGTCAGGGGCTTCGACCTGGGGTGCCACTCGGGGATGGCTTCGGCATCCGAATCCGAGCCGTCCGAGAGGGATAACTTCCCCCTCTTGGACACCTCCGCCTCTACATCTATAGAGGCCGCCCTTTTCTTCTTCCTCCCCTTAAGGGGGGATAGTTCTCTTCTTCCTCCTCCTCTTTGTCTTCATCTCCCTTGTGGGAGGAGAGAGCTTCGGTGTCTTCGTACACATCGTCTGAAGTGCCTTTACGGCGGAGGCCACCTTAGGCGCTTGATAAGGCGCCGGGACTAGCCCTGAATAAGGAATGGGCATCTCAGTATACCCTTTGACTTATGGACCAAAATTATGTTCGGAAGAAAGAAGCTTACCTCAGTAGTAGGATTCGCGCTGTCGAGACCGATATCTTCGGTCTTCTCCGACCACGACTTCTGGGCCTTAAAAAGCAGTTTCCATATCTCTTCGTGCATTGTACCGAAGAAGCGCTACAGGGTCCGGGGCATCCGTATTAAACTCCCACATGCGGAGAGGCCGGTGTTGGCATGGGAGGATCCGGCGGAAGAGCATCACCTGAATCACGTAGGCAAGACGGGTGTGCTTATTTATCATACTCTTGATGCGCTTTTGCAGCGTCATCACTTCGTCGGTCGACCCCCAGTCCAGACCCTTGTTGGTCCAAGAGGTGATCCGCATAGGGGGCCCAGATCTAAATTCAGGAGGGGCCGCCCATTTGTTACCGCGGGGTTCAGTGATGTAGAACCACTACTACTACCACACCTTCACGGTCTCCACGAAGGATCCTTTGGGCCAAGTGGTGTTGGGGAGTTTGCGCACCATGGTGCCATAGCAGTGAGCGTCCTGCCCGTCAACCACCTTCGGCTTCACGTTGAAGACTTTGAGCCAAAGGCCGAAATGGGGTGGAATGCAGAGGAGCTCCTCGCACACGACGATAAACGCCGAGATGTGGAGGAAGGAGTTTGGAGCTAGATCGTGGAAATGTAGCCCATAATAAAACAGGAGGCCGCAGACAAAAGGGTGAAGTGGAAACCCTAGGGGATGAACATAACCCTCTCGTCGGGCTCTAGAGTGGGGATGACTTGCTCTTTGGCTGGGAGCCTGTGTGCGATCTCCGCGGTCAAGTACTTTGCTTCCTAGAGTTGCTTAATGTCCTTCTCCATGACGGAGGAGGCCATCCACTTGCCCTGTAAGCCGGATCCGACCGTGGCTGGAAAGGTTGGGTGGTGGGAAAGATTGAAGCTTGGGCGCTGGAGCTCGAGGACGGGAAGGATGAGGAAGGAAGTAGGTGTGGGGGTAAAAAGATGGATCTTTATCCGCTTATATAGGCAGTGAATATCAAGTGCCCCCCACAAGCCTTAAAACTCGCCTATTCCTAAGGGGTCGTGCGAATGGCCCGGTTGGATTACCCAAACCCATTTTGATGAAAATCCCGCAATAAGGGGACACAATATCTGCTTTGACAAGACGTGTCAATGGAGGTTGCGCCTCAAAACACGAAGCAGGAGGCCAAAAAATGGTTTGAAATAATAAAAAAGGCCAGACGTGATGTTTCACCGAAAAAGCTGTCAGTAGACATACCTTATTAAGTATTGTACCCTTGTGGTTGAGAATTGTAACTATTATACAGAGTCGGATATAGTTCTCTTGCTCAGAACACTGCTTTGTATGCGGAGAAGGAACCCGCCTTGCAATGCCGAAGACAATCTGTGAGTCGAACACATCATCATTGAAGACTGGTTTAGGGGCTACTAAGGGAGTCCTGGACTAAGGGGTCCTCGAGTGTCCGGCCTGTGTGTTGTGATCCAGACTGATGGACCCAGAAGATACAAGGTAGAAGCCCTTCCCATCTGCCCGGATGGGACTCTCCTTTGCGTGGATGGCAAGCTTAACGTCCAGATGTGTAGTTTCCTTTCTCTATAAACCGACTCTGTACAACCCTAGGTCCCTCCGGTGTCTATATAAACCGAAGGGTTTAGTCCATAGATGCTATACAAATCATATAGGCTAGACATCTAGGGTTTCGCCATTACGATCTTGATGTAGATCAACTCTTGTAACCCCTATACTCATCAAATACAATCAAGCAGGACATAGGGTTTTACCTCCATTAAGAGGGGCTGAACCTGGGTAATCATCGGGTCCCCCTTGTCTCCTATTACCTTTGATTCTCAGACTCATAGTTTGGGACCCCCTACCCGAGATCAGCCAGTTTTGACACCAACAACCACCTTTTTCTGTTAGGATAAAAGAACATGCTAAAGCTTCAGCTGTGGCCTCTAAGAGTTATACTAGAACACCTACACCCCCTGATCAAATTAAAGTTGAACCTAGTACTGCCATGGTTAAAGATCTCTTGATCGATAATAATGATGGGCATGTTACTTATTTCTATGATAAAGCTTCTAGAATTGCTAGACCCGATAATAAAGATAAACATAGACCCAATAATAAAGATAAACATAGACCCGATAGGAGATCACTGTTATCATGGCTTATGTGATTTGGGTGCTAGTGTGGGTGCAATTCCCTTTACACTTTAACAATAAGTTATGAATGATATTGCACCTACTGAAATAGAAGATATTGATGTACTATTAAGCTTGCCAATAGATATACTATCTCACCAATTGGGATTGTTAGAGATGTTGAAGTCTTGTGTGGGAAAGTAAAATGCCCTACTGATCTTATTCTTCTTGGTTCCCACAAGATGATTTTTGTCCCATCATATTTGGTAGACCTTTCATTACTATTGGATGCTGCTAATGTGACACTACGACCAGAGACTCTTCGATGAAATTGTGTGCGATGCAATAATTGCAAGCGACGGTGTAAAAAATGTCAAAAGAGGTGCAAAACGTTTGCGATGGAGGATGCATCAAACATAGTTCAGATTTTAATTGTGTGTGCGATGCAAGGCATATAGTTCAGTTCAATTAATTGTTTGAGATGAGGAGGAACAAAAGAAACGGGCAGCCAGATGGAGGTGTGTGCGATATACAGCATACGGTTCACTCAGATGAACTGTTTGTGATTTGGAAACACAAAAGAAACGGTCAACCAGATCAAGGTGTTTGCGATATACGGCATGCGGTTCACTCGGATGAACTGTTATTGTTGAGACAAGAGAACAGAAACAGTTCAATATAACAAGATGAGTGTGATACGCGGCAAAAGGTCTATAATCAGAAATGTGTGCGAAGACCGATAATAACACAAACGGTTGATGCTAATAAGACGTGTGTGTTGTGCGATGGGATTGCATACAGAATAACAACAT
>NC_041382.1:331866328-331917265 GCF_002162155.2 Triticum dicoccoides
ATATATATATATATATATATATATATATATATATATATATATATATATATATACATACACACTTATAACGACATGGTTGCATAACCAAATTAAAAATCCACTTACATAGGTGGCTACTACAACCATGGCATTTGCACACACCAAAGTAAACTATTACATGCATAATTTCATAGGTGGCTACTACACACATGAAATTTCCACACACAAATAAAATAAACTATATATTACATGCATCACTACAAAAAAAGACACATCCATGACATTTTGGGCCGAACGAAATTTTTTTCTGTCATACTTATGACACATCTATGACGATAATTGTGACAAAACCCTGTATCATCATAGATGTGGTGGGCTCCTACTTCTATGAAAAAAATCATGACAGAAAATGGGCTTTTCGTCCTGGGCGGGCCGGAAACGCAGATGCATGACATTCTTTGGGCCATCCATGATGGAAAAAACCGTGGTAGAAGCGAGGGCGAGGAAAATATAGGGGTGTTCCCGGTTATAGTGGGTGGTCGGGGACGAGCGATGGACGGAGGTTTGCGCGTTTCTCTTATACACGCACGCGCGTGGGTGCGAGGCATTGGGCTCTAACTGAACCCGAGCGAGGCGTTCGCCTACTGAACCCAAGCGATTCCATTGCAGGCTACGCGTTACTGAACCCGAGCGATCGATCGATGGCTGTTAACTGAACTCGATCGAGCGATTCCTTCGCTACTGTTGCTAACTGAAGCCAATCGATGCTGCCTCTGGATGAACAGTGAGCGTTGCTAGGGGATTTGGATGAACAGTTCCCGGTGGGGGTGGATGAACATGACCCCGTGATGTTTCCTCTGGATGAATAGGACCTCGATCGATCGAGCCAATTGGGGCTGGATGAACAGGACCCCGTGGAGGGTTGGATGAACAGTAGATGGTGGAGGGCTGGATGAACAGTAGACCGTGGAGGGGTGGTTGAACAGGAGCCCGTGGAGAGGACGGGTCGAACAGTAGCCAGTGGAGTAGCGTGCGGTGGAGGCTGTCTGAACAGGTGCCCGTGGATGAATAATCACAGGTGGAGGCTGGAGGAGGTCGACGGTGGATGAACAGTAACCCGTGGAGGCTGGAGGGGGTCAACGATGGAGATGAACAGTATCCCGTGGAGTCCTGTTTTGCAGTACGCCACACCCCTCCCAATGAACACGACTCCCGTTTCGACCATAGCGCTCCAGCACAAGTCCGTTTCCTCCGTTTTGCGGTACGCCACACCCCTCCCGATGAACAGGACACCCGTTTCGACCGTAGGAGGTTCGTTTCCTCTGTTTTGCGGTACGCCAGACCCCTCCCGATGAGCAGGATCCAATTTCGACCGTGGCCGGTCGAACACAGGGCCATTTTCTCTGTTCTGCGGTACGCTAGGCCTCGTTTCCATCGGTTGTTCCGTCCAAGCCCTCCCGATGAACACGACGATGTATTCCGTTTCGACCCAGCCGGTTGGCTCCCCATGAACAAGACGACAACGCAGTTTCTCCGTTCCGACCCAGCCATGTACACGAGCCCTGGCCGTACATATGCGTGAGTAGGCGTTCGAGACCCCGCCCGTATGTACGTACGTGGCCGTATTTTCTTTCTTGCACACTGGCCGTTGTAGGTACGTGTACATGCTATGTGCGCACCTGTACATCGACCAATATGTACGTACAGGTTCGTGACCAGAATGACAACGCTATGTATGCTTCGACCAGGTGGGTCCCGACTGTCAGGCACTTCCTTGCGTGCGAAGATATAGCTGGTGGGTCCTAGCAGTCATGGGGGCGAATCATTTTTTTCTCGGACACACTTCCTTGCGTGCGAAGATGTAGTTGGTAGGTCCTAGCAATCAGGGGGAAACGTTTTTTCACGAAATATGGTTGCCCATCTGGTGGGTCCCTGCTATCAGGTGGAGGAATCATTATTTTCCGCGTAATAAGGAGGCACTTCCTTGCTGCGGCCGTGGACCCAGCTGTCAGCCTCTCCACGTACAGTCCACATCCGATGGAAGCTGTTCCTTGACCACGTTGACCACGCCGCACCGAGAGCACCAGGGCGGTGGACGACAGCGAGGCCTAGGAAGGGGACGACGCGGAGCCGGGGAAGACAAGGCAGTGGATGCCCACGCGTAGAGGAGTATGAGGGTTCACTGGTTCGCTGCGGTGTGAGGCTGCAGTCGCCGCAGAATAACGTGAGGTGTGGGTGAGTAGAGGGATGGCCTGGCCAGCGGTGGGAGTAGTAGGGGTGTGAGGCCTCCGTGGCATCACAGCCAGCCATGGGAGGCAGGAGCACGAGGCAGGACCGACGCTGGTTTGGGCGGCTGGAGCAAGAAGACCAGAGGTTGAAGAAGCACTATGGCCATTGGATGGACATCGTACGGTCACTCGAGCTAGAATCATGCATATTGACTAAGTTGACGAAGCCCTTTGTCCCCGTAAACTTTGTAGGCCCACAAGTCAGCCTCCCACTATATTGGGTCCCAGCTAACAGGGGGAGTATTCATTTTTTTGTGCGTAATAAGGAGGCACTTCCTTGCGTGCGAAGATATAGCCGGCGGGTCCGAGCTGTCAGTGGCGGTAACGTTTTTTTCATGAAATACAGAGGCCCTTTCGGTGGGTCCCAGATGTTAGGTGGAGGAATATTTTTTTGTGTGTAATAAGGAGGCATTTCCTTGTGTGCTGCCGTGGACCCAGCTGTCAGCCTCTCCATGTACAGTCCACTTCAAATGCATGTTAGTCGTTGACCACGTTGACCAGGCCGCGTCGAGAGCACCAGGGCGGTGGACGACGACGAGGCCTAGGAAGGGAATGACACGAAGCCAGGGAAGATTCGGCAGTTGTTTCTCACGCGGAGGGGAGTACGACTGTACGAGGGTTTACTGGTTCGTCTGCCATCGCCAGAGAATAACAGCGGGTGTGGGTGAGTAGAGGGATGGCTAGGCCAGCGATGGGAGTTGGTGGGGCGGTGAGGCCTGCGCGGCAGCATAGCCGGCCGCGGGGAGGAGGGAGCAGGCAGTCCCGCCGGCGCTTGTTTGAGCGGCTGGAGCGGGAAGCGCAGAGATTGAAGAAGCACGATGGCCGTTGGATGGACATCCAACACTCACTACTTGTGCGTCAACCTATTTTTTTAGGAAAGCCTCAAATCTGTGGAAAACAGCATACAACCCATCTGCCATTATTTCTAATAATTTACAGTCCATTTCCTAATTCTTAAGGTTTTTTGGAGCCCATATTCTTTTTGTTAGCACTACAACCCATATTATGGCCACGGTAAAAAAATTATACGAAATTTTGAATATTTCGGTGCGGTCCAAACTGTTTTTAATCTCGAAATTTCGAGTCACATTCGAACTGATTTTGAAAATAAATGTATATCAATATAAAATCCAACAAATTGCCCATGCATAAAAATCAATGCGATTAAAAATCTCAAAATGAAAAAAAAGAATTTTGAAAATAATTGCCGGTTTGATGTGTTTTAAAAATGCACAGCCCTTTTCTCATTACTGATAGGCCATTTTCTCGGCCAGCCGAATGAAGCTCTCCTTGTCTTGAAAGATTTGCGGCCCAACAGGCCTGACAAAGCAACTTACTTGGCAAATCACAAAAAAACTGGGCTAGCCATTTTTAGAAAGAAAAAAACTACTGGGCTGGTCTGTGGTAAAGATAAAAGAGAAGGTTGTCTAGACAGGCCAGAGTGCCCCGCACAGCCCAGTTGACACCCTGCTTCCATCTCAAAAACAAATTAGGTAAATGCCACTCCAATTATGGTGATTCATAAAAATGCCAGTGCAATTTTCAAACTTTGAAAAATGCCACTGCAATTTTTGCAAACTTTGGAAAACGCCACTGCAATTTGCAAACTTTGAAAAACGCCACTCCAGACTTCGAAAAATGCCACTAGAAATGGCATGAAATGGCATTTTTCAAAGTTCGGAAATTACAGTGGCATTTCTCAGAAACACCAGATTTGGAGTGGCATTTATCAAATTAACCCAAAACAAATATAACTGGGCGAGCTGCTAGGTCCCTGGTGTCAGCCGCTTGTTGTGTAGTTCTCTCGTTTTATTGACTATGTTGACAATGGCATGGGACCCAGATGTCATAAATCCACTAGGAGGAGCCAGTTTTTTATTGGCTTGAAATAAGGAGGCACTTGCTTGCGTACTGCCGTGACCTTGGTGGGTCCCTGCTGTCATCCTCTCCACGTACAATCATCTCCTGATTGTGTATGCGTCAACGTGGTAGGCCCACAAGTCAGCCTCTAAACCCGTGGAGGACAAATACAACAGATTTAAATAAATAACAGCCCATTCCATACGTTGAAACAGATAGTTCAACATTCACAGCAAAGTAACAGGTCTGATCCACATATAGAGTACTGAACTTCCACGTTGACAACCATCATAGCCAAGTTAACTATCTACTCCCACTAATACTCTAGTAGCATACAAGTACTAACTTACTCTTAGATAACTAGACGATGTCGGCCGCCATCTGCGGTACACACTAAACGCCGGCACCAGCGTCCTCCGCCTCGCCTTGGACTTGCTAGAGGTGCGATAGGGCGCGTTGCTCGCGCGCGTTGGACCTTTCCATGCCGGCATGGTCCACCGAAGCTTTGGCTTCTAAGCGGGAAACCCACTTGACGAGCTGGTAGTATAAATCGGCATCACGAACGCGTGCATGCCCGACATCCTCCAGGGCTATTTGCCGGGCGCCAGACTCCACGTAGTCGGCCGAGTTGCGGGCGCTCTGCTCGTGACTCAGAGCATTGGTGCGCTGCTGCTCCATGTCCCGCTGGCGGCGCAAATCGGCCATACGCTGCTCCTCTGTCAGGCGGTCTCGCTCCAACAACTCCTCATAGTCCACATTGCCATCTAAAGACCAATAGAATGCCTCCTCCCTCCGTCTGCCTTCCGGTGAAAAACCAAACACTAGTTCCGGCGGTGACCGCCTCCGGTGTCGCCTCTAGCGGACGGGCGGGGGCATGGCGGACATGGCGAGAGCGAGGATAAGTGGCGAGCGACGTCGGGCCGGTGCGGGCTTATGAGGATAGGTCTAGTTGGGTGATGGTGCCACCGGAGAAGCACGGGAAATAGTAATTATAGGCAGAAGGTAGGCGAACTAGTGTGTTGCGGGAAACGCGACGGTCATCGCGGTCAACCAAATTCAATGCATAAGCAGGCATGGCTTAGTGTGCCAGCTTGCTATGGACAACTAGAAAAACTGAAATTATGACTATGACGTCCTGTCCCGTTAGTGGTGCCTCCCGTCCGTGCCGGGTCGCACGCCGGCATGACGGTCAAACGAGTGCACTCGAATCATCCAGATGAGGTAGTCCCTCCTTGTCAAAAATGATTCCACCACTCATCATCTACCTTGGTTGGTTAGATTTTTGAATTAAGCCCTGCAAACCGGAAAGGAGGTAGTACGTGCATGATCTGCTATTTATTCGTGTAGGATCGAGTAGGTCATTTTTTGAATTGATCCCTACAAACCGGAAAGGAGGTAGTATGTGCGTGATCCGCTATTTATCCGTGTAGGACCGAGTAGGTCGGATAGTGTATGTGTAGGATTGAGTAGGTCAGATGGTGTACGTGTACGATCGCATTATCTGATGAACGTTTGCTGGGAGATAAGGCATTTGCGAACAATTTTGCTGGCATTTTCTTCAGACCAACTTGGTAGTTTCTTCAGAGGTAGGCATTTTTATTCAAAAAACTACCACTTCGGATCTTGCGTCTGAACTAAAACTGCGAGGAGCGCATTAGTAGGCTAGCTAGTAATCGATCAGTAAGTTGTAAACACTTAGCGAACAGAAATAAGGAACTATTAGTAACTTGTAAACACTGAGAACACAGAAATAAGGATCATGATGTGCACAACAGTAAGAGCCGATCTGTTCAAAATGTTCACACGAGACTCACGGGCCTGGCATTGTAATATGTTCACATTAGTAGCCCAAATTCAAAACCAACTAGTACGATTCCCATACATAAGATCAACATGTTAATGCATCTCAATGATTCACAGATCATATATAAATATGTAGCTCCAAAAGCAAAGATCTAGAAAAAACATCTGTTCTTTCTACTAACATGGATGCTTCTCTTGGCCAACATTCAATACAGACTGAAAGACAAATTTGTTTGTGAAGTCTACAATTCCTCTTGCAAACGTAAGTGGTTTCACCAACAACTGGAACCATGAGAATGAAACATACATGATGGAGGAACATCCACTGCAATATGATTTGGTCTTCTCTCGATCACACGGCGAGACTATTATCGGAATACAAACTTTAACGTAGGCAAAATGATGCCCATTGTATAATAACACCAAAGAAATGAAGCACCTAGTGTTGGCCAATAAATAGTACAGTACTACTTTTCTGCAGTCCATTAAGTGACTATCCAATCTTTCTGTGTCTATTTTCAAATGGCACTGCATGCAGTGCTATACTATTCCCTTGTGCAGTTCAACCAAAATTGCGGTCACTTTGTGTGTTTGCCAAATAGCAACGGGCAGACATCTCTGTCTGCACAAATATCAAGCAGCTAGTAAACATATACCCCACCTTGTATTTTCGGTTTAAACATGTCTCTTCCGCTTAGCATCTGTCATGTTTTGCACTGGACAATTTGATACAGTCATGTTTTGTCGTGGACAATTTCATACTGAATTGATTTGCTGGTTCAGAGCAGAAATATAGCGCCTATTCTTCATCAGACCAAGGATATCCATGTTCACAGTGATGGAAGAGGTGAAATTGATACAACCGAAATTGAGCATCCAATCATTGAATCCTGTCCTGCACCTCCAATGTAGGTCCACCCTGCCAATAAATTCACATGCAAACCACTAGTATTACTATCCAATGATAGTACAAAAAGAGTAGCAAGATAGTAGCAAACCATGTACCTTCGTAATGAACAGCTCATAGTGCCACCAAATGTATATAAAGGTTTGGAAGAAAACATCCTCCTAATGTTGAACCAGTTGGACTTTTTGTGCAGTTCCACTAAAATCGAGCATCCCTATTTGCATAGATATTGAAAGTGTGATTACTATAAAAGTGGTACTAATTGAAGCATAGATTCACAAATATAAGCATTCTGATTTCTTAATGGGAAAAGGTAGCAAGACTGTTTCTAACAACCTGTTTGAAGGAATAAATAAGGCAACAGCGGCTGATGTCAGAAAGGCATATATAGTTATTTCTGAAAGAATGATCGATTCCTGACCTTTCCTCTTCTTTTAAGCACATTTTGTGCAGTTCAACTAAAATAAAATGCCATCACCGCCTTTATAATTCAGTGACACTGTACAAAAGGAAATGACTTAACATTACATCATGATGCCAGGTATGTAGTCGACAAGCATTAGAGACAAACATACAGACATCCTCCGATAACATGATGAACCTTAATTTTAACAAAGGTGCGACTAGCTTTACCAGGATAATTTGAGTGAACTCTACACCCTATGTTTCTTAATATAAGACATTTTCGTAGTTCAATTTAAAGTACCCAAACATCCGGTATTTAGAAAAACAGGTAGTAGTTTTCTTGAGCACATATCTGGGAAAGCTTGCCACACTTTATATATGTCCATACGCTAATGCAACAACATTTGAATAGTACAAATATACACTAATCCAGAGGCTAGTGCAATAGTAGAGTAGTTATTTTATTACAGGGTATAGTATAATGGTTTTACTAAACAGATTTCCATAAGCTCTAGCACTGGAAGATTTCTATAGGAATTAACAATACAAAATGTAAAGGTAACAAGTTTCAGCATTGGTATACTAGTTGTGCAAGAGCATTAAACCAAATACAAAAGTCTGAAGGTAACTAGCACTATTAACTAATGACAGTATTAAAAAATTACAAACCATTTACCTTCAAGGTAAATATCATTTCGAACTTGAGTGGACATGAAAAATTGCTATCCCAATCTTGAAAATTGATCAAACAGAAAAATTTGATCGAACAAATCAATACAATAGCCAAAGGAGAAGGTGCGCACTCTTGACCTTTCCTCTTGTCTTCATAATTTTTTGTGCAGTTTAACCAAAATAAAATGACATCAGCGCCTTGGAATTTAGGTGACACTGTACAAAAAATTGACTTATCTCATGAAAGTGAGGTATGTAATCTATAAGCATTGACAGTGCAAAAATCTGAAGGTAGTAACAAGTTTCACCTTTGGTACACTGGCTATGCAACAACATTAGAATGCCTTAGCTAAAAAATATTTAATACATCCACAATCAACAGCTAATCCTGAAATAATCTAGAGACATTAAATGGCATTGCTTAAATTTATCGGTGGCATCAGACTGAGTGCGACATTGGTTAAATGTGGCATCACTTTAGCGGTAGCATTGGTTGAATTTACTGCTGGCGTTATACTAATAGCGAAAAAGTGGCAATAAGAGCACGGGAGACCTATTCGGACAGTGGGCGCACCAGTACGATGTACCTCCACAGACACATAGAGTGGTGAGGGAGGTATGGTTGCCCAGAGCAACAAATATCCAGGCAGCATATGTGGATTACGTCCCATTTTTGTTCTCTTTAGCCACCTTTTTCTTATGTGAGGACAACAAATTGATCGACCTGGTCATTCTCTATTGTGTTGTCATGCCTTTCTACCCTTCTTAAACCAAGAGACACGAGACTCGTTCCTTAGCTACTGATTTTCCCCTTTTCAACCTAGATGCGGGTTCGATGCCTACTCTCTTGGACGGTACAGTCTTCCTTCCTTTCCTTATTCAACCCAGACATGGATTAGTCTGCATGAAGTAGGGTTCCCTTTAATAGTGCAAACTAAGGTTTTCGTCTGCGTGACCAGCATAGCATAGGATAAGAAATTGGGAAGAAGTCGGAGTGGAAAAAGATCCACATGCAATGATGTGGCAGATGGGGCAATAGAACAAGGGTATGGTTTGAAAAGAGGTAGCATACCTGAGGGTCGGCGGGAAGTGGCTTCGCTCGTGGTCGTCGTCCTCCGCACACACTACGGCACCGAGCTTGGGGACAGAGGCCATCCCGCGCGGGCGCCAGGTCTCAGAGGTCGGCCTTGTCGTCAATAAGTGACCTCGCTCGCCGGCGACGAGTGCGTCAACGCTGCACGTCCTTTTCTTCCCCGACGGATCTGTGACCACCGGTGAGGAGGGAGAGAGAGGCCATCTTTTTTAGATCTGGAGAGAGGGTGATAGTGTGAGAAGCAAGTGGGCAGCCCCTAGGAAGGAAGCTCTGAAGATCCAGCCTATATATCTTTTTATACTACTAGTACTAGAGGTGGAGTAGTGGTAGAGTATTTTATATTTTCTCTGCAAACAGTACCACTTAGTCGTGCTTCAAAACTGAACGGCACGCCATTAAAAAATAAAGGTTGATAATTACTATGGCACCTCAGGCCAACGCAGCAAGATTGCATTTTGCATGAGAAATTACACACCATGTTTCGTTGACATGTGGTCCCGTTCCAACATGTCAGTGAGACGACGGTGAGTCCTTTTGTACAATTTCCAAAAGGACGTGTAGGCCGGGGCGCCTCTTCGTGTACCGTGGAAAACTGGCAACCGTCCACCGACTCTTCGCCTTTCCCTCTCGATTTGGAACTATTGTTGCACGCTCTTCCTCCCTCCTCCATTTGCCTTCACCCTTCCTTCTGCCATTGTTTGATTGTCTTCTCCATGGAGGGAACAAGCCGGAAACGACCCCGTTATTCTTGCCCCAATCTAAAAGATGACGTGGTGGGGGAACTCATTGATCGGTGCGACGTCATCACCTCGGCTAGCATGGCAGGTTCGCTCAAGACCATTCTCAACTCAACTAATAACATCATTACAAGGAACCCAAGGGTCCAGGATCGATTTGATCTCCCTTATCTTCTTCGCTATAAGCCTGTTCGCATGGGCGCGGACGATGGAGGCCTCGCCTTGTGCTAGTTGATGCCGCTTGATAATGATACGTGTGATGTCAAGATGCCATCGCTTCAGGGTAAGACCTGGGCTGGCGCAAATGGAGATTGCGTTGTTTATATTGGCTACAATTGCGAGTGGGAACTTGTGAATGTGTACACTCGTCAGCGGGTTCCACTTCCAAAAATCTCCGAGTGCCCTGAGGTTCAGCACACAGATGATCTACGTACAGTCAAATACGATCATGGTGACTGTCGTCTACGGAAGATAGCAATTTGTCGAGTTCCCAACCGCTCTTGGAATTACAAGAACTATCAAGTTGTTGCTATCTTCGACAAGCTTGTTGCCATCCTTCGTGGTTCGACTGGATGAATATTGCTCAAAAATCAGTTTCTGTACACGGATGAGTATTGTGATGCAATTGAATACGAGGGTCTTGTGTTTGCTGCCACCACTCGTGGCACTGTTTTTGCATGGGATCCTCGTAGTTTTGGTATGTTTGTCTTCCACCATAATTATAATTGTTTCATCCACATGCATGCGGGTTAGCAAGTTTCCCATTACTAATTAACCTTCTTCTTGTGTTTCCAAGGTCCTGTGAACATTCCACCACCTATACTTGAAAAATTTTATAACCAAGGGGGAGATGACGATGGTGATAATCACGAGCATGAGGACGAGCAGAACTTATATACACAGTGGCGCCTGGCAACTAATTCCGATGGATCACCTCTTCTTATCCGTATATAGTGCACTGTGATTATTACTACTAAGGTAGTAGGTGTCATCTCCCATGCTCGCCCTCTCCGGAACTATTCCAACACCCATTGCAAGGTATTCGGGGTGGATACTAGTGTGCTAGCACCAACACCTTCTCCCTGGTTCAGTTCTGATAGTCCTGGAGAAAACTCGCTCTTCCTTCGACAAAACTATCCAATGATGGTGAAAGGTGATCCGGCTGTTGTTGACACAATGTTACTACCATTTATGAGAAGTAACTGTATCTATACGTCGGACATTGTGGTGGTTCCCTACCCTGGTCCTGATATATGCCGCTTCAGCCTGGATGATTAGTCCTGCGTTGCTCTCGATATTGACAATAGCTGGCCCTTCCCAGAGCACGTATGGTTCAAAGCAAGCGTTTCCAACGCCGAGGATTGGTTGAGTTCAAGTTCATTTCATTGCTTGTTATTTGTTGTGTGATGAAAACTTCAGTATTTGCTAGAATGTTTTGTTGGAAATAATCTATAATCCAACATGTATCCTCATTGTCGTTGTGTGTTGATGACTTGTTGTATGTAATGAATGGTACATTTGCAAATGCATGTCATAGACTCAATTTATGAATGGTATTCAAGTCACTTCTTGGAGTGTGAGTACCATAGTAGTATAGCCAGCATCCGGTTAGTATATGAAGTTGCCACATCACATAGAGCCAACCTAATATTGGAGTATGCTAGCCTCCACCGGCGCGCCGCTTCAAATGGTAGAGGAAGTGAGAGGTCACGTCACCTTGTGTCCAGATCTGAGATGCCACATGTGCCAGATGAATGACTCCAAGTTCTACCACCGTGATGCTAGGTGCGAGCCGAGGAACACTGTTGGAGAGAACCCCTCATAATTTTCCTACGTTGGTCGTTTGATTCATCGGATAGAATGCTATAGGATTTTTCCCTATGTAATCATGTTTTAATTGGCAATCTAGCATTCACTCCAACTTTTGTTTCACTTCCTTTGTTTCTACGAAGAGAGTACTTGCTCTAAATGATGTGCCGCTGCAAGAGCCCCCTACATTAATTAACCATGCTCTAAAAAGGTGGACCAATGTTGGCTATAGTAGTACTATACTAGGTTAGTAGGTGACCTTGCGCTTGGCTCTTCTCCTCTTCCGGAAGTCAAACAATAATGATGGTACTACAGTAGTACTTCTGGCAATCTGACACCAAATGAACTACTGCACCTCCACCGCTTGTAAGCAAAAGTTTCTCCTCATGCTGCGAGCCACCGCGCACGCGTTGGCGAGGGAGAAGGTGTAGTAAGCAAGCTTCTCGTTGTTTTGCGAGTTGACGGGACACATCAAAGTTATTTATTACTACTCTCTTCAAAAAGGGCCGACCATGTCCATGGCTACCATCCTGTGCTTTGTAATTGAGTACATGCACTATTCACGTGCCATCGAGGAGAAAAAAATATTGTGTAGTAGTGCTAGGTGCCATCGAAGTGCATGACTCACACTGCATATCTCCATTTTCTTGCATGACACGCCACCTTGATGCTAGATGTCCCGTGTGTCATGGAGGCATATAGTATGATTTTGTAAAATGGAGGTATATAGATGTCCCGCGTGTCGGCAAAAGGATAAACAAAGCTCATATCTTAGACGAAAGAGTGGAAGAACATAGATTCCCGACGACCGAGAAGGAGCAACAATCCTCGGGGTGGAGCATCTGCACTCATAATATTTTATATTATTCAGCAATATAAAATCAACCAAATCTCTCCATGTTCTATACCATACTATAGTATGAGAATAACTTTGACGTAAGCCATTAATTCACTCTATCCAATGGTCATAGTTGGAATATCCAAACAAAACCAAGCATTGGATCAACTCTTTTTTCGAGATCAACTCTTTTAGCAATTAGATTGTTGCCGCCTGCCCACCTAGCCCACCTATATATCCGCTCATATGTGATGACCACATGAGCTATCCACTTAGATTGTATGTTAAAAAATAAAGGTCGATAACCAATACGGCACCTCAGGCCACGCAGCCAGATCGCATTTTGCATGAGAAATTACACACCATGTTTTGTTGACATGTGGTCCCCTTCCAACATGTCAGTGAGACGACGACAAGTCCTTTTGTACAATTTCCGAAAGGACATGTAGGCTGAGGCGCCTCTTCGTGTACTGTGGCAAACTGGCAACCGTCCACCGACTCTTCGCCTTTCCCTCTCGATTTGTTACTGCTGTCGCACGCTGTTCCTCCCTCCTCCATTTGCCTTGACCCTTCCCTCTGCCATTGTTCGATCGTCTTCTCCATGGAGGGAACAAGACGGAAACGACCCTGTAATTCTTGCCCCGATCTGAAAGATGACGTGGTAGGGGAACTCATAGATCAGTGCAACGTCATCACCTCGGCTAGCATGGCAGGTTTGTTCAAGACAATTCTCGACTCAACTAATAACATCATTACAAGGAACCCAAGGGTCCAGGAGCGGTTTGATCTCCCTTATCTTCTTCGCTATAAGCTTGTTCGCATGGGCGTGGACGACGGAGGCCTCGCCTTGTGCAAGTTGATGCCGCTTGATAACGATACGTGTGATGTCAAGGTGCCATCGCTTCAGGGTAAGGCCAAGGCTGGCAGAAATGGAGCTTGAGTTGTTTACATTGGGTACAATTGCGAGTGGGAACTTGTGAATGTGTACACTCGTCAGCGGATTCCACTTCAAAAAATCTCCGAGTGCCCTGAGGTTCAGCACACATATGATCTACGTACGTTCAAATATGATCATGGTGACTGTCGTCTACGGAAGATAGCAATTGTCGAGTTCCCAACCGCTCTTGGAATTACAAGAACTATCAAGTTGTTACTATCTTCGACAAGCTTGTTGTCGTCCTTCATTGTTCGACTGGATGGATATTGCTCAAAAATCAGTTTCTATACACGGATGTGTAATGTGATGCAATTCAATACGAGGGTCTTGTGTTTGCTGCCACCACTCATGGCACTGTTTTTGCATGGGATCCTACTAGTTTTGGTACGTTTGTATTCCACCGTAATTATAATTGTTTCATCCACATGCATGTGAGTTAGCAAGTTTCCCATTACTAATTAACCTTCTTCTTGTGTTTCCAAGGTCCTGTGAACATTCCACCACCTATACTTGAAAAAATTTATAACCAAGGGGGAGATGACGATGGTGATGATCACGAGCATGAGGACGAGCAGAACTTATATACACAGTGGCGTCCGTCAACTAATTCCGATGGATCACCTCTTCCTGTCTGTATATAGTGCACTATGATTATTACTACTGAGGTAGCAGGTGTTGTCTCCCATGGTCGCCCTCTCCGGACCTATTCCAACACCCGTTGCAAGGTATTCGGGGTGGATACTAGTGTGCTCGCGCCAACACCTTCTCCCTAGTTCAGTACTGATAGTCTTGGAGAAAACTCGCTCTTCCTTCGACAAAACTATCCAATGATGGTGAAAGGTGATCCAACTGCTGTTGACACAACATTACTACCATTTATGAGAAGTAACTCTATCTGTACGTCGGACATTGTGGTGGTTCCCTACCCTGGTCCTGATATATGCCGCTTCAGCCTTGATGATTAGTCCTGCGTTGCTCTCGATATTGACAATAGCTGGCCCTTCCAAGAGCAAGTATGGTTCAAAGCAAGCGTTTCCAACGCCAAGGATTGGTTGAGTTGAAGTTCATTTCATTGCTTGTTATTTGTTGTGTGATGAAAACTTCAGTATTTACTAGAATGTTTTGTTGGAAATAATCTATAATCCAACATGTATCCTCATTGTCGTTGTGTGTTGATGACTTGTCATGTCATAGACTCAATTTATGAATGGTTTTCGAGTCACTTCTTGGAGTGTGAGTACCGTAGTAGTATAGCCAGCATCCGGTTAGTATATGAAGTTGCCACATCACATAGAGCCAACCTAATATTGGAGTATGCTAGCCCTCCACCGGAGTGCCGCTTCAAATGGCGGAGGAAGTGAGAGGTCGCGTCACCTTGTGTCCAGATCTGAGATGCCACGTGTGCCAGATGAATGACTCCAAGTTCGACCACCGTGATGCTAGGTACGAGCCGAGGAACACTGTTGGAGAGACCCCTTCATAATTTTCCTACATTGGTCGTTTGATTCATAGGATAGAATGTTATAGGGTTTTTTCCTATGTAATCATGTTTTAATTGGCAATCTAGCATCCACTCCAACTTTTGTTTCACTTCCTTTGTTCCTACGAAGAGAGTACTTTCTCTAAAT
Source organism: Triticum dicoccoides (assembly GCF_002162155.2). Taxonomy (NCBI): domain Eukaryota; kingdom Viridiplantae; phylum Streptophyta; class Magnoliopsida; order Poales; family Poaceae; genus Triticum; species Triticum dicoccoides. Next base: position 331,881,285 of record NC_041382.1, read on the forward strand.
GATGTGCCGCTGCAAGACCCGCCTATATTAATTAACCATGCTCTAAAAAGGTGGACCAACATTAGCTATAGTAGTACTATACTAGGTTAGTAGGTGACCTTGCGATTGGCTCTTCTCCTCTTCCAGAAGTCAAACAACAATGATGGTACTACAAAAGTACTTCTGGCAATCTGACACCAAATGAACTACTGCACCTCCACCGCTTGTAAGCAAAAGTTTCTCCTCATGCTGCGAGCCACCGCGCACGCGTTGGCGAGGGAGAAGGTGTAGTAAGCAAGCTTCTCGTTGTTTTGCGAGTTGACGGGACACATCAAAGTTATTTATTACTACTCTCTTCAAAAAGGGCCGACCATGTCCATGGCTACCATCCTATGCTTTGTAATTGAGTACGTGCACTATTCACGTGCCATCGAGGAGAAAAAAATATTGTGTAGTAGTGCTAGGTGCCATCGAAGTGCATGACTCACACTTCATATCTCCATTTTCTTGCATGACACGCCACCTTGATGCTAGATGTCCCGCGTGTCATGGAGGCATATAGTATGATTTTGTAAAATGGAGGTATATAGATGTCCTGCGTGTCGGCAAAAGGATGAACACAGCTCATGTCTTAGATGAAAGAGTGGAAGAACATAGATTCCCGACGACCGAGAAGGAGCAAAAACCTCGGGGTGGAGCGTCTGCACTCATAATATTTTATATTATTCAGCGATATAAAATCAACCAAATCTCTCCATGTTCTATACCATTCTATAGTATGAGAATAACTTTGACGTAAGCCATTGATTCACTCTATCCAATGGTCATAGTTGGAAAATCCAAACAAAACCAAGCATTTGATCAACTCTTTTTTCGAGATCAACTCTTTTAGAAATTTGATTGTTGCCGCCTACCCACCTAGCCCACCTATATATCCACTCATGTCTGATGACCACAAGAGCTATCCACTCAGATTGTATGTTAAAAAATAAGGGTCGATAACTAATACGACACCTCAGACCATGCGGCCAGATCGCATGTTGCACGAGAAATTACACACCATGTTTCATTGACATGTGGTCCCATTCCAACATGTCAGTGAGACGACGGCGAGACCTTTTGTACAATTTCTGAAAGGACGTGTAGGCCGAGGCGCCTCTTCATGTACTGTGGCAAACTGGCAACCGTCCACCGACTCTTCGCCTTTCCCTCGCGATTTGAACTGCTGTCGCACGCTGTTCCTCCCTCCTCCATTTGCCTTCACCCTTCCCTCTGCCATTGTTCGATCATCTTCTCCATGGAGGGAACAAGCCGGAAACGACCCTGTTATTCTTGCCCCGATCTAAAAGATGACGTGGTAGGGGAACTCATAGATCGGGGCGACATCATCATCTCGGCTAGCATGGCAGGTTCGTTCAAGACCATTCTCGACTCAACTAATAACATCATTACAAGGAACCTAAGGGTCCAGGAGCGGTTTGATCTCCCTTATCTTCTTTGCTATAAGCTTGTTCGCATGGGCGCGGATGACGGACACCTCGCCTTGTGCAAGTTGATGCCGCTTGATAACGATACACGTGATGTCAAGGTGCCATCGCTTCAGGGTAAGGCCTGGGCTGGCAGAAATGGAGCTTGAGTTGCTTACATTGGGTACAATTGCGAGCGGGAACTTGTGAATGTGTACACTCGTCAGCGGATTCCACTTCCAAAAATCTCCGAGTGCCCTGAGGTTGAGCTCACAGATGATCTACGTACTTTCAAATACGATCATGGTGACTGTCGTCTACGGAAGATAGCAATTTGTCGAGTTCCCAATCGCTTTGGGAATTACAAGAACTATCAAGTTGTTGCTATCTTTGACAAGCTTGTTGCCGTCCTTCGTTGTTCGACTGGATGGATATTGCTCAAAAATAAGTTTCTATACACGGATGTGTAATGTGATGCAATTCAATACGAGGGTCTTGTGTTTGCGGCCACCACTCATGGCACTGTTTTTGCATGGGATCCTCATAGTTTCGGTACGTTTGTATTCAATCATAATTATAATTGTTTCATCCACATGCATGTGAGTTAGCAAGTTTCCCATTACTAATTAACCTTCTTCTTGTGTTTCCAAGGTCCTGTGAACATTCCACCACCTATACTTGAAAAATTTTATAACCAAGGGGGAGATGACGATGGTGATGATCACAAGCATGAGGACGAGCAGGGCCCATATGCTCACTGGCGGCTGGCAAATAATTCCGATCGATCACCCCTTCTTGTCTGTATACAGCCCACTAGTGATGTTACTACTGAGGTAGCAGGTATTGTCTCCCATGGTCGCACTCTCCGAACCTATTCCAACACCCGTTGCATGGTATTCGGGATGGATACTAGTGTGCTAGCGCCAACACCTTCTCCCTAGTACAGTATTGATAGTCTTGGAGAAAACTCGCTCTTCCTTGGACAAAACTATCCAATGATGGTGAAAGGCGATCGAAATGCTATTGACACAACGTTACTACCATTTATGAGAAGCAACTGTATCTATATGTCGGACATTGCGGTGGTTCCCTACCCTGGTCGTGATATAGTAGGCTGCTTCGGCCTGGATGATCAGTCCAGCATTGGTCTCTGTCGGATTTCGGGTTCCGGCAGACCCTTGAGGTTCGAACACTAGGGTGCACGCGGAGCTTTCGTCTCCTACCTACCTGCACCCCATGGCCTTGCTAGGATCTAAACTAAGGAAAGAACAACACAAGAAACATAGGGTTTATACTGGTTCGGGCCACCGTTGTGGTGTAATACCCTACTCCAGTGTGTGGTGTGGTGGATTGCGTCTTGGGCTGATGATGATGAACAATACAAGGAAGAACAACCTCGCGAGGGTCTGTTCTTGGGTGGGGCGATGAACTGCTAGGAGGAGCTCAGTCGCCCTTCTCTCTCTCTCTCTCTCTCTCTCTCTCTCTCTCTCTCTCTTTTTTTTTTCTTTTTGCCCTCGGTCCGTCCTCTCTCTTTCTAGCGGGTGGCTGGTCCTATTTATAGGGGCCCTGGTCCTCTTCCCAAATATCGAGTGGGAAGGGAGCCCACAATGGCGGGCTAATTTGAAGGGGGACAACAAGTACTAGCTATCCTGACAAAAGTAGTCTTCGCCTGCGCAAAGCTCTGGTGATGACGCCGTCTTGGGCTCCACGGTGACCTCCATCTCGTAGTCCTCCTGGTCTTGGTCTTGTTGCACCGAAATGGCAACCTTTGCTTGATGCGTCGGTACTCTGCGGCTGAGCTTGCCCCCTTTGCACCAAAGAGGAAAGGAGGACACCGCGCGGGCTGGCACCCGCCTGGCGCCCTCGGTCGTCATGGCTTGTGTCATGGGCACCTCGTGAGGTACCCCGCCTTGACCTCTCCGCCTACTCGTGAGCCAGCCTGACAAGGTCGTGCCTAAGGAAGCTCCACGTCGTCCGCCCCGTGAGGCTTGGCCCCTCGCGAGGGTCTTGGGTTTGTGTTGGTGAAGATGGGCCGCGCTGGGCCCCCTTTTGAGCCACGCCGTAGGCCGCAGGCAGGCAAGTCTGGGGACCCCCATTCCCAGCACGCCGACAGTAGCCCCCGGGCCCAAGGCGTGCTCGGACTTGGCTGTGCAGGGAGGCGGAAGGGCAAGAGCGAAGCGCCGTGGGCCCTAATAGTCTGCGGCCTTGGGCGCCGCGTGGCGGTTGATTGGACGTGGGCGCCTTAGCAACCGCGCGAGTTGATTAAGGAGCGGCACCCACCTAGGCTTTGCTCCTTGCTTTCCCCGGTTGCTGCTCAGATCCCCTTTCTTGCGCCTCTCCTTCCTTCCTCCAAAATTTCCAGATCCGCTCCGACCGTGTGACCTAGGAAGCCATGGCGCCTCGCCGGCCCCCGGCCGTAGCTTGGTACTCGTCCGCCCTGGACCCATCGAACGTGTCGGAGGCGAGCCTTGCCCGGTTGCGCCGGATAGCGACGGCGCGGGGCGTCAACGGGGCGAAGATGTTTAAAGTCGGCTCCGCCACCACTGAGGGTCAAGGGAGCACCTTCTGTCCGCTCTTCGTAAGTGCCATTGCTGCTGGCCTGGTGCCTCCCTTCTCCGAGTTCTTCTTCTCTGTCCTCCGTCACTATAAGCTGCAAGCCTTGCATCTCCACCCCAACTCCGTCCTTCTCTTGGCAATCTTCGCCTATTACTGCGAGGCTCACGTAGGGGTGCAGCCCTCAGTGGCCTTGCTGCGCCACTACTTCTACCTCCGGACCTCTCGCGGTACTGCTTCCGCGTGCGCGAGATTCGTCGCGTACAGTGGCGCCATTGCCATTTCGAACCCCGGGAAAAGGATTGAGGGCTTCAGGAGCAAGTGGGTCTTGGTGGATGCTGGGCGCATCCACCCTCGGCTGATCTTGCCAACAGAGCAGCCCACGAGCTCCAGCAATTGGGGTCGAGCGGAGCTCACGGACCCCCGCGCGAAGCTGATGTTGGAGAAGATGGACGCGGATCTGAGGCCGGCCAATATGGCGGCGGCGAAGCTGACCGGCGCGTTGCTGCTGAGGGAATTCCTGGAGCACCAGCTGGCTCCGCTTCGGCAGTACTCACTTCCGATGTGGAGGCCCCGTCCGAGCCCCGCGGCCTTAGCCGACGGTGATCTGGCTGCGGTCCTCCAATCTCTGGTCGGGGGCGATGTGGCGAGGTTGGAGGGTGCTCCTACGCCCTTGTTCCTCCGCGACGACTGGGAGCAGGTAGTGGAGTCCATGCCCGCCTTCAATGGGGATGGGCTTATGCCCATGGAAACTCCCGAGGAACCGGTGGACGTGCCTTCCGACGACTCCAGCGAAGAGGAGGAAGGAGGGGAGCGGGAAAGAGGGCCTGACTCCGAGGCGACTGATGGAGAGTCGAGAGCTCCCCTCCCCCGGCGCAGGTCCCGCGTTCTCTGCCTCTCTCCGAGCGATGACAACGAGGATGACGACGAGCAGGACAGCGGGAGCTTGCCCCCGATCCCGAAGAAGGACAGGACCGGGCTGATCTCCCGCGGGCCTGCCCTGGCCCCGGGGCGGACCGCACCTTCCGCTTCCAAGCTTCCCAAGGTTGACCCTTCCAGCCGGCTTTCAGGCTTCAAATTTGGCCGGAGGCCGCTTGAGCTTGCTGGCGACGACCCATAAGCATTCGATTCCTGTCTTTATCTCTAGCTCTGCTGCTGAGGCTTGACGTCCGCATCTCTTGGATAGGCTGGCGCCCGCAGCAAAGAAGCCGAAGGGGGCTCCTAAGGTACCATCCGTGGTAGCGCCTCTGCCCGCGAAGGAGGGTGACCACGACGCATAGGCTTCTCCTGCCCGGTCGTCCTCAAGAGGCCTGGCTGAGCCGGCTGGGGCGAGCTCAGCCCCCATGGCCCAAGTGGCTCCCGAGGTGCTCTCGCCTGCCGCCGCCACCACAGCTGTCGGGGCACGGCAGACTCCACCTCAGGATGCTGCGGCCGCGCTGCCGCCTTCTCCTCCTACTCCACCGGCTGCTGTCTCTCCGACTCCTTCTGCCGTTCTGGATCGTGCTATTGCTGAGCGGGACCAACTGCGGCAGGATCTTCTTGGCCCCGACCCCCGCTAGGTGGCTGGGCGCTTGGAGCTGGCTTCAGGATGGGTTCGCTCCGACGCTTCGATTCCGGCGGCGCTGGTCCAGGCCTCGACGGCATGCGACGAGGAGAAGCAGGCCGTCCTTGAGGCGAAGGCTGCTCGTGACGCAGCCCTGGGGGAGGTGGTCATCGTTCGCCGTCGCTGCAAGGCGCTGGAGGACGAGTTGCAGGGCCTGCGGGACCAGCTCGCGAAAGAGGTCCGCCTTCGCCTAGAGCAGGAAGAAGGTGTGAAGGCTCGCGAGGCGGCCGTCACGGAGAGGGAGGTCAAGCTCAGGAAGCGCCACGACCGCCTAGGCGCGCTGGAGCAGGAGTTGAGGGCGAGGAAGGCCGAACTAGACGACAAGGCCCTGGTTCTTGCCGAGGACCGCGTGGCCTTCACGGAGATGGAGGCGAAGGCTCGCTCCTCATTGAGGATGCTTTACGACAGCGGCCTGGAGCGCCCGCTGGCTGGCGCCGAGGACGGCCCCGCCAAGCTGCTTCCCTTCCTGGTTCGCGCTCTTGAAGATGTCGCCCTTGGCCTTGGCCCCACGGCGGAGGCCGAGGCGCGTGTCCTGTCTTCTGTAGCACTGACGCGGGTGCTCACCCACATCTACCTTCGCGATCCCGACGCCAACCTCGACGGCCTGCTGGAGCCAGTAAGCGGCGAGCGTGCCGCTGCCGCTGCCGAGGCCGTGAAGGGTCGCGCGGAGGTTCTGTTGGGGATGTTCTGGGCCTTCAGCACCAAGCCGAGGCAAGGCGCTGCCGACCCCGCTGCTCCATGAGGCGAAGCCACTCCGCGCTGCTCCACCGCCGACAAGTGGCTCCGCTGTGGCTCCTATCCTGCTTTTAATTCCTGCACATGTATCATGCCTCGAGGAGGCGTTTAAACTTGCGTTTGGTATCGAGATAACAGTGTGGACTGTAATATTTGATTTTGAATTCCTTGAATTTACGCTTTTCCTTCCTACTTTCTTATGTTCTACGCCGGCAGAGCCCGGCCCCGCGCATACCTCACCCAGCATTAGCCCCGACCGGAAACCAGGACAGGACCAAAGGAGTGAGGGGCTATGTGACAAGTTAGGCTCCTGAGTCGCGATGCTCAGGAGTCCCCCTTGGTGCACGAACAGCAACTAGGGAGGTGTGATGCGGGTGGATCTACCGTTCTACGTATGCAGAGCCCGGCCGCGCGCGTGCCTCACCCAGCGCTGGTCCCGACCGAAAACCAGGACGGGGCCACGGAGTGAGGGGCTACGTGACCAGTTAGGCTCTTGAGTCGCGATGCTCAGGAGTCCCCCTTGATGCTCAAACGGCCTTTGTACCTTGGCTCCGCTCGGGAAGAGACGCGCGACGAACCAGGCCCGGGGGGACGTGGCTGGGCGGCGCCTGGGTGTGACCCAGGCGCAGCCCCCATGCCCAGCCCCCTCGCGCGGCACTCCCGAGGGGAGGCATTACGATGAGGCTAGACGTTGAGCTCTGGGCTCCCTGAGGTTGATGCGGCCCGGGGGCCACCCTCAGTTGATTATCACAAGCGCGAAGCATAGTGCTACCGTATGTGTATGCGGCCCGGGGGCAGTGTCATTAGCCAGCGCGGAGCATGGTGCTTCCACTGGTACGTGGGAGGGGCCCCCCCTCCGGGAGGATCCCCCGGGGCATGTACAGCCCCGCCCTGACACGTGGTTGGCACGGTAGGGCCTGGCGAGGTGTATCTGGGCACCCGTGAGCCAGCGCGGGACTCACGGGGCCCTACCTCTAGGCAGGTTGCGCCTGGCACCGGGCTTTATCTTGTGATGCATTCCTGCAAATTTGGTTAGATGTCGCCACTCTACGTCCTCGGGTCCCGGCCCTCGAGCTGGTCTCAGCCGTCACTGGTATGCCAGGTCGCGATGCCATGGACAAGGCCAGAGGGTGAGGGCTGGAGAGCGAGTAAGAGCCCTGAGTCGCGATGCTCAGGTACCCCCCTTTAATGTGCAAGTGGTCGGCATGGAGAAGAAGAGGTGCCATGGACCGGCGTCAAATAATCAAGCATGATGGGTCTAACGCATAATCGGAAATAAATGCAAATGGGATACATGCCACTGGGCCTGGCCCGAGTGGCTTGGGGATCATGCAGCCTGAGGGGCGCCCCCAACAAGGTAAGCTAACAACATGGAATAAAAAAAGGGATACACGCCGCAGGGACGGACCCACGCGGCCTGGGAATAATGCAGCCCTGGGGGGGTGCTCCCAGCTGGAAGTAAAACTAGAAAGGTGTTACCCGATGATGTTGAGGATGAAGGAGCATTGATGTAGTAGGCTCGGTGGGCTGCGGGAGCCGATCCTCATGAGCCCCAGGCCCAGGGGCCTCGGGAGGCTTCGGAGGCGCTGGCGGCTTCTCGCGGGCCATCTCCATCCCTGCCAGGGCAGCGGAACACCTGGCCTCTCGTGCCTCTGTGATGCCCCTCATGAGGCGCTGGTACGCGTCAGCCTCGCTCAGCAGGCCGTAAGGCATGCGAACGTAGCTGTGGGGTGGGCCTCCGCAGCGCCCCACTCGCGAGGGCCAGAGGCGCTCCAGAGAGGCGACTCGGTTGAGCCCTGGTATGTCGATGCAGACGCGCATCCCACCATCCTCGCCTGGATGGGGAGCCACTGCTGGTAGGTGGCGGCCGCCTTTCATGACTCTTGACTCCTGTAGCTCCTGAATGACCTTGCTGATGAACTCCTAAGGGTCTGGATCTCCTTGCCTTGCTCCTTCTTGAGGGAAATGTGCTTCGAAACACGCCTCCATGTGGTGCCCAAGCGCCTCCCTCGTGACCCTAGCTAGGTCGGTGGCCCTCCAGGGGAGAGCCCCCGAGCCCTGCCTGAGGAGGGCGCTGGGCGCGCTTTCCTATGCGATGGAAGGAGGTTCCCCTTGGGCAGGCACGGGCCCAGAGGGGCCTGCCTCCTGAGTGGTCGGACCGGACGATGTCTTCTTCTTCTTAGGGGCGGTCTCGGGAGGCCTCCTGCTTCCATGATCCGGGTCTTCCAGTGACGCGGCCTGAAAGGCTCGTTCCAGGGAACACACCGCGTCCTTCTCTTCACAAGGCACCGTGATGACTCCGCCACTTCTTGGCATCTTGAGGACGTTGTAGCCGTGGTGAGTTACGGCCATGAACTTGGCCAGCGCTAGGTACCCAAGGATGGCGTTGTACGGCCGGCGAATGTGAGCGACGTCGAAGTCGATGAGCTCGGTGCGGTAGTTGTCGCGTGCCCCGAAGGTGGCACGGAGGCGGACCTGCCCAATCGGGACCGTGGAGCCGTCGGTGATACCGGAGAAAGGCTTGGTTGGCTGAAGCTGGCTGTAGGGCACTTGGAGGTTGTTGAATGTTTCCACGGACAGGACGTTGAGCCCTGCCCCGCCATCGATGAGGGTCTTGGTGACCACCACGTTGCTGATGATTGGGGAACAAAGCATCGGGAGGACTCCGGCTGTAGCCGCACACTTGAGCTGATCTGCCGAGCTGAACGTGATGGCGCACGCCGACCACCTGAGAGGGCGCGTGGCTTAGAGCCTGGGGAGGATTGCGTTCACTTCGCGGGCGAACTGCTTGAAGATGCGCTGAGAGGCTAGGGCTTGTGCCCCGCCCAAGATGCAAGCGATCGCGCGCGGCTCCTCGAAGCCCCCAGCCCCCTCGTCCTGGTGGCGGTCTTCGTTTCTTCTTGGCTGCAACAGCAGCGGTGGGAGGCCTGCGTTGCCTTGCGGGCGATCCTCGTGAGGCTGATCCCTCCAGTCCCCCTCGCGAGGCTGATCCCTCCAGCCTCCCTCGCGAGGCGGGTCTTGCCAGCGATCCTCGCGAGGTTGGTCGCGCCACCCTTGGCGTGGGCCACGGTCTTCCCAGCGTCCTGCGTTCCTTCCTCCTCCTCGGCCGTAGCCCCGATCACTGCGGTCAGGGCGACGGCCGATCCTTCCTTCTCGCACGGTTCGGAGCTCTTGACATTCATTGGTGTTGTGGGTGTGGAGGTCGTGGTACACATAGTACCGGCCACCCTTGGAAGGTTCGGGCTGATCTCTGCCTCGCTTGGTGTCTGGTTCTGCCGCGAGCACGGTAGCCCCTTGCTCTTCACATCCTTGGTCTTGGGCTTCTTCTCTTCTAGGTCTGCGGCAGGCAGCTCGAGGAGGGAGAGACGCCCTTCCTCGGCCCTGTCGCACTTGGTTGCCAGGTTGAACAGCTCCAAGGAGGTGCACAGGTCTTCATGCATCGCCAGCTCCTCCTTCATCTTGACGTCGCGCACGCCGTCGGAGAAGGCCGAGATGATGGCCTCCTTGGTCACCTTGGGAATCTTGAGGCGCGCGTTGTTGAAGCGCTGGATGTACTTCTGCAGGGTCTCCCCGGGCTGTTGCTTGATGCGGCGCATGTCGCTTACGGCGGGTGGCCAGTCGCGAGTGCCTTGGAAGTTGGCGATGAAGCGGGTGCGCATCTCGTCCCAGGAGGAGATTGTGCCTGGAGCCAGGTTCAGGAGCCAGGTGCAGGCCCCGTCCTTGAGTTCCATGGGGAACCAGTTCGCCATGACCTTCTCGTCTCCGTTGGCAACTTCGATGCCCAGCTCGTAGAGCTAGAGGAACTCCGTAGGGTCAGCCATGCCGTCGTAGCGAGGAGGCAAGTCTGGCTTGAACTTGCCGGGCCACGCGACGCTGCGTAGCTCGGCGGTGAAGGCGCGGCAGCCTGCTGTGGCCACAGGAGGCCTTGGATGACGGGGAGCTTGGTCTTGCATGTCCCCACGCGCTGCAGCTGGGTGCAGCGCGAGGTCTTGACGCGCGGGAGCAGGAGCATGGTCGCGACGTGCTGGAGCAGGGAGCACCCAGGTAGCTTCTTGCGGGCGAGGGACTTCTTGATAGCTCTGCTCTTGCTGCGCTGGCGCCTGCCGGAGCGGGTTCCACCCAGGGGCCACGCGCCTTGGATCCATGGCGCCTTCCTGAGGAGGAGGCGGTCGGGGCGCCGCCGGAGCTTCATTGCCCACGCGGGGCGGGGTGCGGTGCAGTGGAACGGATGGCGCAGGAGAGCCCCCTGCGGCGCGGACGAGCTCAGCGACGCGGTAGAGCCATTCTTCATAGACGTCGTCGACGGGGCGGTAGCGCGGGAGCTCATTCGCCGCTATGAGTGCAACTCGAGCCTCCATGGGCGCGCGGAGCGCGCGGAACGAAGAACCAGCTGGGGTGAGCGAGGGAGTTGCGGTGCGGCCGTCTTGCCGCACAGACGGATGCTGGGACGATGCTTGCCGCTCGTCCCCTGCCGGGCCGGTGGCAGCGTTGACGGCAGGTGACAGGGAACGGCGAGGGCGCCCGCTGACAGGGGCCGTCTGGGCGACGCGGGAAGCGAGCGCGGCCCGGCGCTCGGCGTGGGCCCAACGAGCGTCAGTCATGGGCGTGATGGTCGGAGGAGAACGGGGTGGTGGAAGACGAATCCCGGCGCACCCCTACCTGGCACGCCAAATGTCGGATTTCGGGTTCCGGCAGACCCTTGAGGTTCGAACACTGGGGTGCGCGTGAAGCTTTCGTCTCCTACCTACCTGCACCCCTCCGCCTTGCTAGGATCTAAACGAAGGAAAGAACAACACAAGAGACACAGGGTTTATACTAGTTCGGGCCACCGTTGTGGTGTAATACCCTACTTTAGTGTGTGGTGTTGTGGATTGCCTCTTGGGCTGATGATGATGAACAATACAAGGAAGAACAGCCTCGCGAGGGTCTGTTCTTGGCCGGGGCGATGAACTGCTGGGAGGAGCTCAGTCGCCCTTCTCTCTCTCTCTCTCTCTCTTTTTCTTTTTGCCCTCGGTCCGTCCTCTCTCTATCTAGCGGGTGGCTGGTCCTATTTATAGGGGCCCTGGTCCTCTTCCCAAATATCGAGCGGGAAGGGAGCCAACAATGGCGGGCTAATTTGAAGGGGGACAGCAAGTACTAGCTATCCGGACAAAAGTAGTCTTTGCCTGCGCAAAGCTCTGGTGATGACGCCGTCTTGGGCTCCACGGTGACCTCCGTCTCGTAGTCCTCCTGGTCTTGGTCTCGTTGCACCGAAATGGCAACCTTTGCCTGATGCCTCGGTACTCCGCGGCTGCGCTTGCCCCCTTTGCACCAAAGAGGAAAGGAGGACACTGCGCGGGCTGGCACCCGCCTAGCGCCCTCGGTCGTCATGGCTTGCGTCACGGGCACCTCGTGAGGTACCCTGCCTTGATCTCTCCGCCTCCTTGTGAGCCAGCCTGACGAGGCCGTGCCTGAGGAAGCTCCGCGTCATCCGCCCCGCGAGGCTTGGCCCCACGCGATGGTCTTGGGTTTGTGTTGGTGAAGATGGGCCGCGCTGGGCCCCCTTTTGAGCCACGCCGCAGGCCGCAGGCAGGCAAGTCTGGGGACCCCCGTTCCCAGAACGCCGACAGTCTCGAGATTGACAGTAGCTGGCTCTTCCCAAAGAATCGCCAGTGGTTCAAAGCAAGTGTTTCCAACACCGAGGATTGGTTGAGTTGAAGTTCATTTCATTGCTTTTTATTTGTTGTGTGACGAAAACTTTAGTATTTATAATGTATCCTCATTGTCGTTGTGGGTTGATGACCTGTTGTATGTAATAAAATGATATGCCTGGGATAAACTTACTAAAGTTTTGAATGGCTTTCGAGTTGCTTCTCTGAGTGGGTGCTGCGATGAGGCAAAAAAATATTTTCTGAATACATAATTGTACATGCATTGCAACAGGTTATCGGATGAGGCCAATCAACAATAATACACTATTTGTACTAGCTTCACATGTTGCACTATCTCTACATCTATGTACGTAATACAACAACTTTTAAACTTGAGACCAGCCACCCATCCTCACAAAGAACACTTTTTAACCTAGCACAGACTCCAGGAAATTTGGCCACAGTGTGAGGTGGTATATATGTTAATGTGTTCGCTGTACATAACCGGCACCTCGAATCCTCGATACTACTACTACTATAAGTTGTAGGAGTAGTAGGGTGGCATGGGCCAGAACAAGCATTCACGTCTAGGAGTACGGCACATGCCACCAGCACGACTTCCATCTGACACCATATTTCTTGGAGTCTGTGGTACATCAATCTCTTCAACCTCGTCGTTTCGCTAACTCAGCCATCGCGAGGCAGGCGAGGTGGGGGTTTTCCGATAGTCGGTTTCCTCAACTGTGGTCCCACTTGTAAGGCCAACTCCAACGCACGACCCCAAACGGACCTCCGCTTTTCCTGGATTCTGTCCATTTGGGTAGGGCAATGGGGTCATGTCCGGGCCATTTCTCGGATGCGGTGGTCGTGTGACGAACGCGCGGATGCATCCCGGTCGTGTACATTTTTCTTTGCAAACATATATCTTTTTTTCATCATTGATTTTTTGGTACATGGAAATACATCACCAAAATTTTGACTAGAAAAGCAAGACCAAAGAAAACAAGAACCACAAGAATACATTTTAGAAGATATCCAACTTCCATAACTGCTCCTATAAGTTGGATTAGTGCCTTCTCTATCCATTCATTGTTGATCTGCGGAGGCTCGATCTTGCGTGCTTCTTTCTTCTTCGAGTGTAAATAAGTAGACGTGTCTAGCCTCTATTGTATCAACAAGTGCACTAGTCTCATCTCTAGCCTCTATGCTAGCTAAAAGTGCTAGAAGATCTACTAAATTGCGCTCTATCAATATATCGTTGTACTCTTCTTCCCAATACCAAAACTTGCATCCATTCTACACAATAAAATTTTAAGTTAGCACGACTAGTCTAATCTGAGAGCACAACCGAAGATTTGGTCAAGTTCTTCCTCCTTTTGCAGACACGTGGGACATCCACCATCCAGGTCGTGTCATGCAAGAAAATAAAGTGGTAGTTGAAGCCACATGATGTGCATCTTGGGTTAAACTGTAAATAGAATCTTACTACTCTTGAGTAACTCCGAAAGCGGCCACCGAAGATATTTATTGGATTTGTTTTTCATCACTAGACTGTCGAGGTGAAATATGTGCAGGTTCAATGGGTCCTCTTGCGTTTTCACCGACATGTGGGACCACATATGAGCAAACAGACGATGGGCTCCGCGCGTTTGCTGCCTGGCTGAGAAGAGAGATAGAGGAGGGATGAGCATGGACTCCAGGAAATTTGTTCTTTGTAACCAGCACCTTGATATAGTGGGGTGCCATGGGCCATAACCAACATTCATGTCTAGCAGTACGACACACGCCACCCACACGAGTCCCATCCGACACCAATTTTCTTGGAGTCCATGCTACGGCCATCTCTTCTCCCTCCTGTTTTCTCAGCCATCGCGCGGTGGGCGGGGTGGGGGTTTGCCGATAGTCGGTTTGCTCAACTGCAGTCCCACTTGTAAGTGAAAAGGCAACACAACACGCATTCCCCCTTGAGCGGTATGCCGGACCAACCGTGGTGCGGTGCAACACGAACACGCCAGGCTTTTCCTTTTGAACTTGTAACTTGTAAAATTTGGTTCTGCTCCATGGCGCGACCGATAGATAGAAATAATGATTTTCCCTGGAGTAATAAGAAGTTTGGTTCTGGCACAGTTCATGCATGGAGTACGTACGAAAATTATGAAGTTGATGCGAAAGGTAAGATAATTACTAGTAGTACCATATACTACTACATGGATTTGACGGAAAGATAAAGATACATACGGGTCCATCAATGACATCCTCATGCGCTAGTGCTCCGGGTCACAAACCGACGGGTGAGGAGCAGCGGTGTTGGCGGCAAGCTCAACGTGCTTCTGAACAATGCCGTCCAAGGTTGCCCTGCGGTCCAAGAAGGCCATTGTCCTATCGTCCTCCTCTTGCATGTAGTAGTCTTTTTGGACGATTTTGCGCGTAGACGTGGGTGATTATGTCGGTGGTGTCTTGCTACGCCAGGCGCTGCGCGGCGAGCGCAACCTCGAGGTAGACATTCTCCGGCACGACAGCGGGCAGTCGCAGGGTCACCAGTGCGTTAAAGAGGTTGTCACCATAGAGGCCGTTGAGGGTGGCGGGCATCGCAGAGCCTGGGTGCATGGGCTGGAGGCGTACGTCAAGGTCGTCTGCGAGCTTCTTGACGATGGTGAACTTGTCGAGGAAGCCGACGAGGACCTCGTCGAACAAGGAGACGAAGCTATCATCCAAGCGGCCCCTCGCCCTGGAGACGTTCCTTGGTGCGGGGCCGCAGGCCGGCATCATGGACCATCTGGCACAGCCAGCTGATGCTCGCGTTTATCGCCTCCATGGGTCTAGCTTCTAGTCAACTGATCTTGAGATTGGAGTGATCACTCTTGCCCTTGGGTGCGTAGGTGTGTAGGATTTCGTAGATTGGACTGGCGGGAGCATTTATATGAGAAGTGCAGACTGTGTTGAATTCACGTGTGAGTTCTCCATCTACTCCTCGCCCCTCTACTACACCTGCCTTTGGTTGTATGACAGGTTGGCCATCCACCCGTTGGGCCCACGTTTCATACACCCAAAGGCAGGTGCAGTAAGTCAATGAAGTTGCGTCCCCCTCAGTGCCGGTGTAGTATAGTCATCTCACCGGACCTCTAGTTGGGGCCAAACGAGAGAACTTTGATGTTTACTGGTTTATTGGTCCCCTTTGCATTTTGCGCCAAGTTTTGACATTTGATTTAACTAATAAAATGTTAATGCAAGTAACCAAAAAATTTGTGTAAGTCACCTTACGGAAACCAAATAATCCCAAAACACTTAGGCATGGTACATTAACTCCCTCCTCGTTTCTTACTTCGTGACATATCAACCAATGAGAGATGTGGGCCATGCATGATTTGAATGACTTGAGACTACCAAACATCACATGCGGTGGTTAGTTCATTGCATGTAATCCTATTAAGTAGCAAAAAGACATTAAGTCATCTCGCCGATAGGAATAAAAAATACACCATGTATTTATTTACAAAGGGAGTAGTACATTTTTTGTGACATGCATTACTAGATATTGCTAGTCAAATACTAAATCCATATGGACGTGCTAGTACTACTAAATCCAGACGGTGGTGCTAGTACTAGTAGTAGTACTACCAATGTAGTAGCACTCTACTACCCGTTGGTCAAATTATTACGTGCTGCTCCTCACAGTGAAGTGACAAGACCCTACGCCGGAGATGACACCTGAGTATAGGTGCCGTGTTCGGCATACCATAGTCAGCCTCACCATCTGTAGTCACTATCATCATGGTTGTAGACCTAGCCTACTTACAACTAGCCGTGTTCGACATAATTTCCCGTGCGTACATGCCCGTGCATTGCACGGAACACCATGATTGGGGGGATGGCGCCGGCAGCGGCCATCGCGCCAGATTTTTCCATGGCCTTCTAGATGTGGTGGGGAGGAGATAAGGCTGATTGTGAGAGACAAGGAGTTGTTTGTAAATAGGGAACAAGTGCGGGCATCTTTTTGCAAAACTGAAGAAGTTTGGTTTGTATGCGTCAGATCTAGATCCGACGGCTATTGGTGAAAGATGGCAGGCACAACATCATCACCAACTCAGGACCTGTTTGATTCGCAGGATTTTGAAAACGCAGGAATAGGACACGGCAATATTACAAGTTTCAAACTGATATTACAAATGTTAGGAGTAATGCTGCACCTACGAAGAGGGAATTACTAGGAAGTTTACGTAAGAACTTTCGTTACTTTAGGTGGATGCAGCATTATCAAACAAACTAAAATCCACCGCCCTGACAAGTCACTAATGGGCAAATATGTTTTCGAGTCTCTATCCACTTGATGTTTCAAAAACAAATTCAGCTTTTGCGGAGACTTTGTCATTTAGGCTTAGACTCTTGCGGTGATCAGCACGCCATTCATTATTGCGCCAGAGAATGCCAAACCTCATTACCTTGAGCACACTTGCCTCCAGAACAAAGAACCTGGCCAATTTAATCTCTGATGTGATGCCTCGGTAGTCGATCAAATCAATTTCTGTAAGATGGAGATCAACGCATTCGGTGAGATTGTTATAGTGCAGCACATTTTCCACTTTCGGGTCTTTTTTATCTGCAAAAGAAGAGAATATATTAGAGCAGCTGGCTGTATAAGATTGTCGTGTCATCAAGAGTGTAACACCCTGGATGTAACTTACCATATTTGCACTCCAACTCTTGCCATTTTCGGCTCTAAGTTATGAGATTCCCTTGTGGTTGGGTTTTGTCTTTGTTTTTCATTTTGTTCATGTCATGCATTTCATATCATGTCATCATGTGCATCTCATTTGCATACGTGTTCGTCTCATGCATTCGAGCATTTTCCCCGTTGTCCGTTTTGCATTCCGACACTCCTATGTCCTTGGGCGCCCCCTTTTGTTTCTTTTCGTGTGCGGATGTTAAACTTTCTCGGAATGGACCGAGATTTGCCAAGCGGCCTTGGTACACCATCGGTAGACCGCCTGTCAAGTTTTGTGCAATTTGGAGTTCGTTCGATGCTCCAACGGTTAACCGAGGAACTGTAAAGGCCTCGTGTGTGTTGCAGCCCAACACCCCTCCAAAGTGGCCCAATAACCCATCCAAACCCCCTCCATCCTCTCGGGTGTACGATCACGATCGCGTAGCCGAAAACCGCACCTCATTTGGACTCTCCCAGCTCCCTCTACCTATAAATTGTTGCCTCCCCCCGAAATCCCGCAGTCCAAAACCCTATATTTCCCCTCCACGCCGCCGAACACGTCCGGGCGACACCTGACAAATCGCGCCGCTGCCCCGAGCCACTCATCCAGCGCCACGTGGCAGTGCCACTGCCCCTGCGCCACCGGCCCGCCAGGCCCGCGGCCGGCCCCCGGAGTCCGGCTCCGCCCGCGTGCCCCGCCGCCCTTCCTCCGCCCGGCTCGTGCCCGCGCGCGCCGCCCTTCGCCGCGCCGACCGCCGCCTCCGCCCGCACCACCGCACCTCGCCGCTCCCCTCCATGCCGCCCCGGCTCCGCTAAACGCCGGAGACTCAAGATCCGGCGAAGCCACACCCAGATCCGGCCATGTCCCTCCACTCTGACAAGCTCCCCGGCGAAGATCCGGTGAACATTGGTTTACGTGCCACCAAAACCCTAGATCTGGAGGTTGAAATTTTGCCTAAGTCATTTTCTGCTATATTTCTCAAGCACTATTCGACATGCCATAACTCTGCATCCGTAGCTCCGTTTTGTGCGTGCCATATATCAAATTGTTCATCTGGATGGGCTCTTCATTTTTTTCCATTGTGTCATGCCTGTTTGAGTCCATCTTAATGCCCAAATGACTGTTGCGAGAGTGCTATGAAATGATAGGTGTTGTTACTTAGCAGATCTTGAGCATTTGTCATTTTTGCCATGATTATTATGTGCTACATATGAGCATGAGCTCTACATGTGTTTTGGGCTATGCCATGCCATCTTTACAGGGGTGTATGCCATGTATTTTTGTGATCAATGTGGTGACTAGCACAAGCATGCAAAGTAGCTCTCGTAATATTGCTGATTTCAGGGACCTAGAATTTCACTAAGTCTTTGCTCTCCTGTTATTTTTATGCCATGTGTTCTTGTTGCTACAGAGAGATCCATGCTTCTTTTGAGTATGTTCAGTAAGGATGATTTGGACATATGGTTGTGCTCTATCCATCCATGCCCCTGTTTGCATTTATGGAGTGCCCTAGAATGACTCAGTCTAGCTCTACTTTTGCTATAAAATGTTCCTCGCAGATTGTTTACATGTTAATCAATTTTGCCAAGCTTGTAGTAGTTGATCCATGCATGCTATGAGATTGTTCTTGCTTTGTGTAGCTTCTTGATCATGTCTTCCTTCTGGTAGTATGCCTAGTTTATCATGCAATGCCTTCGTCACTCTGTTTTTGCCATGTCCAGTTTTCTGCTAAGTCTGAATCTGTTAACGAAACTTGCTATGTTTACATGGGTGCGATCATATCTTGTGATCCTTTTTTGCTTATGGTCAGTAAGGGACTTTTGTTATATGCTTTGAGTAGATTCATGCCATGCCTTGTTTTTCCATGATATGTTCCGTGGCATGTTGTTATCTTGCTCTAAACATTGCTTCCTGATGTTAATTCCTGACATGTTAGTATTTTTTCTATAAGTTTGTGAAGCTGATATCTTTTGCACTTTTGACATGCTTGTTTGAACCCGCTCTTGTGTGATTTAGCCATAGCTCGGTGTTCATCTTTTGTCAAGCATCTTGAGTAGATCACTGCCATGTGCTTTGTTGTTATGTCGTAGTGCAGTAGCTTAGTTTATTGTTGCATTCTAGATGGCATCGTGCTGTTAATCGCAGAATTGTGCCATTCTTGTTTTGCTTGCCATTTGCAAAGCGTGCATCTGTTTTCGGTGATCTTTACATCGATTTCGAACGAAATCAACACATGTTTCCAGCGGCACTCTTGATCTGCCAAGTTGATTCCTGGTTCAATCTTTTCTTTCCGAAGCACGCATATGCATTGCATATCACATCCCGCATATCATGCCATGTTTTGCATCATGTTGCTTGCGCATTGCACCATGATTGATTGTTGGTCCTTTGCTTGTGTTCTTGCTTTGGGTAGAGCCGGGAGACGATTACGTGATCCAGGAACCCATTGAGTACGCTTACAAGGATCAAGCTTACGTCAACTCAGAGAACTTTGCAGGCAAGATGAACATACCCTCGAAATCACTTCTATCTTTGCTTGCTAGTTGCTCGCTCTATTGCTATGCCGCGTTACCTACCACTTGCTATATCATGCCTCCCATATTGCCATGTCAAGCCTCTAACTCACCTTTCCTAGCAAATTGTTGTTTTGCTATGTTACCGCTTTGCTCAGCCCCTCCTATAGCATTGCTAGTTGCAGGTGAAGATGGAGTTTGTTCCTTGTTGGAACATGTTTATTTGTTGGGATATCATTATTATATCTTGTTTACTTTAATGCATCTATATACTTGGTAAAGGGTGGAAGGCTCGACCTTATGCCTAGTGTTTTGTTCCACTCTTGACGCCCTAGTTTCCATCATACCGGTGTTATGTTCCTTGATTTTGTGTTCCTTACACGGTTGGGTAATGACGGGAACCCCTTGACATTTCGCCTTGAATAAAACTCCTCCAACAAGGCCCGACCTTGGTTTTACCATTTGCCACCTAAGCCTTTTCCCTTGGGTTTCGCAGACTCAAGGGTCATCTTTATTTTAAACCCCCGGTCCAATGCTCCTCTGAGTGTTGGTCCAAACTAGAGCACCGTGCAGGGCCGTCCCTTGGCAACTTGGGTTACGTTGGCTGCTGCACGCTTAGCTTATCCGGTGTGCCCTGAGAACGAGATATGTGCAGCTCCTATCGGGATTTGTCGGCATAGCAGGTGGTCTTGCTGGTCTTGTTTTACCATTGTCGAAATGTCTTGTAACTAGGATTCCGAGTCTGATCGGGTCATCCTGGGAGAAGGAATATCCTTCGTTGACCGTGAGAGCTTGTGATGGGCTATTTTGGGACACCCCTGCAGGGTTTTGAACTTTCGAAAGCCGTGCCCATGGTTATGGGCAAATGGGAATTTGTTAATGTCCGGTTGTAGAGAACTTGAAACTTAACTTAATTAAAATGAATCGACAGCGTGTGTAACCGTGATGGTCTCTTTTCGGCAGAGTCCGGGAAGAGAACACGGTCTCGTGTTATGCTTGAACGTAAGTAGTTTCAGGATCACTTCTTGATCTTATAGCTTCTCGACCATGCTTTGCTTCTCTTCTCGCTCTCATTTGCGTAAGTTAGCCACCATATATGCTAGTGCTTGCTGCAGCTCCACCTCACTACCTTTTCCTACCCATAACCTTAAATAGTATTGATCGCGAGGGTGTGAGATTGCTGAGTCCCCATGACTCACAGATTACTACCAAAACCAGATGCAGGTTCTGATGATGCCAGTGCAGGGGACGCGACCGAACTCAACTGGGAGTTCAACGAGGATTCAGGATGTTACTATGTTTCCTTTTCGGACGATCAGTAGAGGAGCCCAGTTGGGGATCTATGCATTTGGGGTTGTCTTTATTTTGGTTCCGTAGTCGGACCTTGATTGTATCTGGATGATGTAATGCTATATTTATGTATTGTGTGAACTGGCGATTGTACGCCAAGTCTTTATCTCTTTCTTATTCAGTACATGGGTTGTGTAAAGATTACCCCTCTTGCGACATGCCTACTATGTGGTTATGCCTCTAAGTCGTGCTGCAACACGTGGGAGATATAGCCGCATTGTGGGTGTTACAAGTTGGTAATCAGAGCCTTCCCCGACTTAGGAGCCCCTTGCTTTATCAAATCGCTGGCGTTGCTGAGTCTAGAAAAATGTTTTGAGTCTTATAGGATTATATATATCGGAGAGTAGGATTCTTTTTACTCCTTAGTCCCTTCGTCGCTCTCATGAGGCCTCCTGGTGTAGAGTTTTGACTCTTCTCTTCTCAAATCTCACTAAAAAAAATTTAGGATCACGCAGGTATCTTGGAATCGTTTCAATGGTTTTGTGACGAGAACATTGTTCTTGGTGCCTCCTGACATTTAGGGGTTGTGGCAGTGTCCTGGGGAGTTGAGCTCCGAGGTGTTGTCATCACAATTTGATCGTTGTAGTTCTGGAATATCTGAGTTCGCCGACATCGAAAATCTCCTTTATGCAGTTGTTGGTGAGATAACCTCGACGCCACCCAGTACTAGGGTGGGAGTTCGGGAGTATTTCCATAACATGTATAACGGATGCTTTTTGAAGGTTGAGGTAAATGATTTCTGAAGGTTTCTTGGTTATGTGTTGAAGGATGGATACAACTGGATGTAGGATTTGCTAGATTTGGGTGAGATATTATGCTTCCCCTGTATCCCCAACACCCGATTGCATAACCAGAAAGTTTCGGGAGTTTCATAGATGGGAATTCATGTAGCTCTAGTATTTCTTCCCGCAGATATTTGGTTTGTGATTGGGTAATCCTTACCAATTATTTGTTCATATCCGTACCTTGTTGTTTCATTCATCTATATCTATCTAAGTGGCTTCTCAACTTTATGGAAGTGTGATCATTTACTTTGGAATTTATTCGTTCATCCTTGTTCGAATGTTAAGGCTATATGTTGCAATTTCGATCCATTGATTGAGCTCGAATATATGTCTTTCAAGATGCTAACGGATGTCAACTTCTTCAGGATGGCTCCTCCAAGGCGTCAAAATTCGGAACCTCCGCCACCACCTCCTCCGGAGGCATGGAAAGCTGTCATGGCTACCACCAACACCAACACGCAGATGCTTTTGCAACTCTTGCAAGAGCGTAACCAAGGAAATCAAGGCCAAGGCAACAATCAAGCTTAGTTTGCTACCCTCAACCAGTTCCTCGCAAACCAGCCGAAGTCCTTCAGTAACTGTGTCGAGGCCACAAACGCTGACGATTGGCTCGTGGATATCTGCAAACATTTTGAGTGTAGCAACGTCAGGCCTGAGGACTTTGTCAAGTTTGCTTCGTTCCAACTCAAAGACCAAGCTGCTGAGTGGTATCAACAATACAAAGATTCCAGAGGAGGTCGTGTGATTACCTGGGATGATTTCCGCCGAGACTTCAAAGCTCACCACATTCCTCAAAGTGTTGCCGAGAGTAAGCGCGAGGAGTTCCGCAATCTGAAGCAAGGCAGTATGTCTGTTTACCAATACAACATCCTATTTCAGAGGCTCGCTCGCTTCGCCAAACAAGACGTCCCTGTCGAGAAGAGCATGATTTATCAATTCAGAGGTGGCCTTAGAGAAGATCTGCAAGTAGCTCTCGTGCTTTTTGAGCCGACCAAGTATGATGGATTCTACAACATGGCACTAAAGCAAGAAGCTACTCAGATCAAGTGTGGTGCTTCCAAGAAGAGAGTCAGGGATGCAACTCCTTCTTCTTCTTCAACTCAAGTGGCAGCTAAGCAGCAAACGTTCTGGTTGCCTCCTCCTCCTCCCTTCCACCAGCCTTATCAGCAGAAGAGTAAAGGTGGCAATGGATCTTCCCACCCACCCAACCCAGGCTATCAGAACAAAGCTTTGTCTCATGCTCCAAGGTCAAGTGCTTCTTATCACCGTCCACTATCAGAGGTTACTTGCAACAAATATCAGCAGAAAAGGCACTATGCGAACAAATGCTTCAACCAGAGGTGCCTTACGCCTCCTCCTCCTGTGAGATCTATCAGCAATGTAGTGGTCAAGCATAATTCCAAGTTTGGAAAGGTCAACATGATGAATGCAGCTCAGGCAGAGGACTCTTCAGAAGTGATCATGGGTAATCTTCCTATTAATGATATTCCTCCAAAAGTCCTTTTTGATACTAGTGCATCGCATTGTTTCAACTCAAGATCATTTGTTTGAAAGCATGACTTTGTTTCGGAAATGTTGGGTAAACCCATGGGAGTGGTTTCTCCGGCCAAGTCTATGAGGGCTACCACGATGATCCCGAATGTTTCTATCGAGATGGGTGACTATAGATTTCTGTCTTCTCCAATGGTCCTTGGTGACTCCGATATTGATCTAATTATCGGCATGGACTGGCTTTCTAAGCACAAGGATCAGCTTGATTGTGCTGCCAGGTTGATTCAATTGACACACTCGTCTGAGGATGTGATCATCTATGCCACTCGTGACGATACCATTCGACTGTTTTCTCTCAATGAGAAGGGCGAGTTGAATGCCATCTCTCAGATTCCAGTCATTTGTGAATATCAAGACGTCTTTCCAGGAGAGCTTCCAGGAATGCCTCCTCACCGGCCAGCTGAATTCGTCATCGATATTGAGCCTGGCACGGAACCTGTTTGCAAATGTCCTTACAAGCTTGGACCATAAGAGTTGAAGGAGCTGAAGAAACAACTCGATGTACAAGAGCATATGGGTCTGATCCGACCAATTTCTTCTCCATGGGGTTGTGGTGTTCTTTTTGTCAAGAAGAAAGATGGCACGGACCGACTTTGTGTCGACTACCGCCCATTGAACAAGAAGACCATAAAGAACAAGTACCTACTTCCCAACATCAATGAGCTTTTCGAGCAGCTCAAAGGTGCCCAAGTATTCTCCAAGCTTGACCTTCGTATGGGTTATCATCAGATTCGCATTCGTGAACAAGATATCCCCAAGACAGCATTCAGAACAAGCTATGGTTCTTATGAATATACTGTCATGTCTTTCGGCCTTGTCAACGCTCCTCCAACATTCTCTCGCATGATGAACTTCATCTTCAACCCTTACACAAATGATTTCGTCTTGGTGTATCTCGATGATATTTTGGTCTTTTCCAAGAACAAAGAGGATCATGCCAAGCATTTGAGATTGGTGCTAGACAAACTCAGAGAACATCAATTCTATGTGAAGTTTTCAATGTGCGAGTTTTGGCTCGATGAGGTTATCTACCTTGGCCATATCATCTCCGCCAAGGGCATAGCTATTAATCCTGAGAAGGTGTCTGCAATCGTGAATTGGGAACCGCCTCAGAATGTCAAGCAGCTCCGTAGTTTCCTTGGGCCTGCAAGCTATTGTTGAAGATTCGTTGAGAATTTCTCTAAGATCGCGAAGCCTCTTTCCAACCTCCTCCAGAAGCATGTGAAGTATGTCTGGACGCCTGAATGTGACATCGCTTTCAACACCCTCAAAGAGAAGTTAGTCACAGCTCCAGTTTTGACTCCTCCTGATGAATCCAAACCATTCGGAGTTTTCTGTGATGCCTCCCTGCAAGGTCTCGGTGTTGTGCTAATGCAAGAGAAGAAAGGTGTGGCTTATACCTCTCGCCAGTTGAAGCCCAACGAAAAGAACTACCCCACTCATGACCTCGAGTTGGCGGCAGCTGTCCATGCTCTTTTAACATGGAGACATCTCTTGTTGGGAAGGAAAGTGGACATCTTCACTTATCATAAGAGTCTCAAGTACATCTTCACTCAACCCAACCTCAACGTCAGGCAGACTCGTTGGGTCGAAATGACTCAAGAGTATAATCCGAGTATTGAATATACTCCAGGAAAGGCCAATGTCATTGCTGACCCTTTGAGCAGGAAGGCTTACTGCAGCAGTTTGATTCTCAAGCCCTTCCAACCGGACCTTTGTGAAGCTTTCCGCAAACTTAATATCCAAGTTGTTCCTCAAGGATTTCTTGCCAACCTCCAAGTCTCTCCTACTTTGGAAGATCAAATTTGCGAGGCAAAACTTCTTGATGCAATGGTGAAGAAGGTGAAGAATGGGATTGCCAAGAGCCTTGTCAAGTACAAGTGCTATCGCATTGATGACAAAGATACTCTATTCTTCGAGGATCGAATTGTTTTTCCTAAGGGTGATCTACATAAAGTCATTATGAACGAGGCTCACAATTCACTCCTATCTATTCATCCTGGAAGTACAATGATGTACTATGACCTCAAGCAATCGTATTGGTGGACTCGAATGAAGCGAGAAATTGCTCAGTTCGTGAATGAATGTGATGTCTGCAGAAGAGTGAAAGCAGAACACCAACGGCTAGCTGGTCTCCTCCAACCTCTTGCCATTCCAGAATGGAAGTTTGACCATATTGAGATGGACTTCGTGACTGGATTTCCCAAGTCCAAATGCGGAAATGATGCTATCTTTGTTGTCATCGACAAGCTTACTAAAGTGGCTCATTTTCTTCCTATCAAAGAATCTATCACAGCAGCTCAGTTGGCAGAGCTATATACCTCCAGGATTGTCTCTTTACACGGTATTCCATAGTTGATATCTTCAAATTGTGGAAGCATCTTCACTTCTAAGTTCTGGGACTCCTTCCAGAAGGCCATGGGCACCAACATTCGCTTCAGCACAGCCTTCCATCCTCAAACTAGTGGACAAGTCGAGCGAGTAAATCAAATTCTTGAAGATATGCTCATGGCTTGTCATTTCCTTCCTTATGAAGTGGGAAGATTGTCTTCCATATGTCGGGTTCTCCTACAACAACAGCTTCCAAGTGAGTTCGGGCAAGGCCCCATTCGAGATTCTCTATGGCAGAAAGTGTCATACTCCTCTTAATTGGTCAGAGACTGGTGAACGCCAACTTCTTGGCAATGACTTAATCACAGAAGCTGAAGAAATGTGCAAAGTCATCTGTGAAAATCTCAAAGCCGCGCAATCGCGCCAGAAGAGTTACTATAATAGCAAGCATCGTGACTTGGCTTTCAAGATCAAAGACCATGTCTACCTCTGCGTCTCTCCAATGAAAGGTACTCGTCGCTTTGGTATCTAGGGAAGCTTGCCCCTAGATACGTGGGACCTTTCAAGATCATTGGCAAAAGAGGCGACCTCGCCTATCAACTTAAGCTTCCACCCAACTTTGCAAATATGCACAACGTGTTTCACGTGTCTCAGCTTCGCAAGTGTTTCAAGACGCCTGAGTGCACCATCAACTTCGAAGGGATTGATCTCCAAGAAGACATGTCTTATCATGAGCATCCCATTGCTATTCTTGAAGAAACTGAACGCAAGACTTGCAACAAGTCTATCAAATTCCTGAAAGATAAGTGGTCACACCATTCCGACCGAGAAGCCACCTGGGAATGTGAGGACCACCTCTGTTCCGAATATCCGGAGTTCTTTCAGTCCTAGATCTCGGGAAGAGATCCATTCGTAGTGGTGGAGTGTCGTAACACCCCGGATGTAACTTACCATATTTGTACTCCAACTCTTGCCATTTTCGGCTCTAAGTTATGAGATTACCTCGTGGTTGCCTTTTTTCTTTGTTTTGCATTTTGTTCATGTCATGCATTTCATATCATGTCATCATGTGCATCTCATTTGCATACGTGTTCGTCTCATGCATCCAAGCGTTTTCCCCGTTGTCTGTTTTGCATTCCGACACTCCTACGTCCTCTGGCGCCCCCTTTTGTCTCTTTTCATGTGCGGGTGTTAAACTTTCTCGGAATGGACCGAGATTTGCCAAGCGGCCTTGGTACACCACCGGTAGACCGCCTGTCAATTTCGTGCCATTTCGAGTTCGTTTGATACTCCAACAGTTAACCCGGGAACCGTAAAGGCCTCGTGTGTGTTGCATCCCAACACCCCTCCAAAGTGGCCCAGTAACCCAACCAAACCCCCTCCATCCTCTCGGGCGTTCATTCACGATCGCTTGGCCGAAAACCGCACCTTATTTGGACTCTCCTAGCTCCCTCTACCTATAAATTGTTGCCTCCCCTCGAAATCCCGCAGTCCAAAACCCTAGATTTCCCCTCCGCACCGCCGGACATGTCCGGGTGATGCCGGGCAAATATCGCCGCCTCCCCAAGCCACTTAGCCCGCGCCACGTGGCAGCGCCACCGCCCCCGTGCTGCCGGCCCGCCAGGCCCGCGGCCGGCCCCCGGAGCCTGACTCTGCCCGCGTGCCCCGCCGCCCTTCCTCCGCCCGGCACGCGCCCGCGCGCGCCGCCCTTCGCCGCGCCGGCCGCCGCCTCCGCCTCGCCGCCTCCGCCGACACCACCGCACCTCGCCGCTCCCCTCCACGCCACCCTGGCTCCGCTAAACGTCGGAGACTCAAGATCCGGCGAAGCCGCGCCCGGATCCGGCCATATCCCTCCACTCCGGCCCTCTCCCTCCACTCCGACAAGCTCCCCGGCGAAGATCCGGCGAACATCGGTTCGCGTGCCACCGAAACCCTAGATCTGGAGGTTGAAATTTTGCCTAAGTTATTTTCTTCTATATTTTTCAAGCACTATTCGACATGCCATAACTCTGCATCCGTAGCTTCGTTTTGTGCGTGCCATATATGAAATTGTTCATCTGGATGTACTCCTCATTTTGTTCCATTGTGTCATGCTTGTTTGAGTCCATCTTAATGCCCAAATGACTGTTGCAAGAGTGCTATAAAATGTTAGGTGCTGTTACTTAGCGGATCTTGAGCATTTGTCATTTTTGCCATGATTATTGTGTGTTGCATATGAGCATGAGCTCTACATGTGTTTTGGGCTATGACATGCCATATTTATAGGGGTGTATGCCATGTATTTTTGTGATCAATGTGGTGACTAGCACAAGCATGCAAAGTAGCTCTTGTAATATTGCTGATTTCAAGGACTTAGAATTTCACTAAGTCTTTGCTCTGCTGTTATTTTTATGCCATGTGTTCTTGTTGCTACAGAGAGATCCATGCTTCTTTTGAGTATGTTCAGTAAGGATGATTTGGACATATGGTTGTGCTCTATCCATCCATGCCTCTATTTGCATTTATGGAGTGCCCTAGCATGACTCAATCTTGCTCTACTTTTGCTATAAAATGTTCCTGGCAGATTGTTTACATGTTAATCAATTTTGCTAAGGTTGTTGTAGTTGATCCATGCATGCTATGAGATTGTTGTTGCTTTGTGTAGCTTCTTGATCATGTATTCTTGCTGGTAGTATGCTTAGTTTGTCATGAAATGCCTTGTGATGAGTGAATCGAGCTCGCAAAGAGGCCTTCGTAACTCTGTTTTTGCCATGTCTAGTTTTCTGCTAAGTCTGAATCGGTTAACGAAACTTGCTATGTTTACATGGGTGCCATCATATGTTGTGATCCTTTTTGGCTTATGGTCAGTAAGGGACTTTTGTTATATGCTTTTAGTAGATTCATGCCATGCCTTGTTTTGCCATAATATGTTCCTGTAGCATGTTGTTATCTTGCTCTAAACATTGCTTCCTGATGTTAATTCCTGACATGTTAGTATTTTCTCCAAGTCTGTGAAGCTGATATCTTTTGCACTTTTGCCATGCTTGTTTGAACCTGCTTTTTTGTGATTTAGCCGTAGCTCAGTGTTCATCTTTTGTCAATCATCTTGAGTAGATCACTGCCATGTGCTTTGTTGTTATGTTGGAGTGCAGTAGCTTAATTTAGTGTTGCATTCTAGATGGCATTGTGCTGTTAATCGCAGAATTGTGCCATTCTTGTTTTGCTTGCCACTTGCAAACCGTGCATCCGTTTCTGGTGATCTTTACATCAATTTCGACTGAAATCAACTCATATTTCCAGCGGCACTCTTGGTTTGCCAAGTTGATGCCTAGTTCAATCTTTTCTTTGCGAAGCACGCATATGCATTGCATATCACATCCCTCATATCATGCCATGTTTTGCATCATGTTGCTTGTGCATTGCACCGTGATTGATTGTTGGCCCTTTGCTTGTGTTCTTGCTTTGGGTAGAGCCGGGAGACGAGTACGTGATCGAGGAACCCGTTGAGTACGCTTACGAGGATCAAGCTTACGTCAACTCGGAGAACTTTGCAGGCAAGATGACCATACCCTCGAAATCACTTCTATCTTTGCTTGCTAGTTGCTCGCTATATTGCTATGCCGTGTTACCTACCACTTGCTATATCATGCCTCCCATATTGCCATGTCAAGCCTCTAACCCACCTTTCCTAGCAAACTGTTGTTTGGCTATGTTACCGCTTTGCTCAGCCCCTCTTATAGCGTTGCTAGTTACAGGTGAAGATGGAGTTTTTTCCTTGTTGTAACATATTTATTTGTTGGGATATCATTATTATATCTTGTTTACTTTAATGCATCTATATACTTGGTAAAGGGTGGAAGGCTTGGCCTTATGCTTGGTATTTTGTTCCACTCTTGCCGCCCTAGTTTCCGTCATACCGGTGTTATGTTGCTTGATTTTGCGTTTGTTACGCGGTTGGGTTATAATGGGAACCCCTTGACAGTTTGCCTTGAATAAAACTCCTCCAGCAAGGACCGACCTTGGTTTTACCATTTGCCACCTAAGCCTTTTCCCTTGGGTTTCGCGGACTCAAGGGTCATCTTTATTTTAAACCCCCGGGCCAGTGCTCCTCTGAGTGTTGGTCCAAACTAGAGCACCGTGCAGGGTCGTCCATTGGCAACTTGGGTTACGTTGGCTCCTGTACGCTTAGCTTATCCGCCTTGAGAACGAGATATGTGCAGCTCCTATCGAGATTTGTCGGCACAGCGGGTGGTCTTGCTGGTCTTGTTTTACCATTGTCGAAATGTCTTGTAACCGGGATTCCGAGTGTGATCGGGTCTTCCTGGGAGAAGGAATATCCATCGTTGACCGTGAGAGCTTGTGATGGGCTAAGTTCGGACACCCCTGTAGGGTTTTGAACTTTCGAAAGCAGTGCCCGCGGTTATGGGAAGATGGGAATTTGTTAATGTCCGGTTGTAGAGAACTTGAAACTTAACTTCATTAAAATGAATCAACAGCGTGTGTAGCCGTGATGGTCTCTTTTCGGCGGAGTCCGGGAAGAGAACACGCTCTCGTGTTATGCTTGAACGTAAGTAGTTTTAGGATCACTTATTGATCTTATAGCTTCTCGACCGTGATTTGCTTCTCTTCTCGCTCTCATTTGCGTAAGTTAGCCACCATATATGCTAGTTCTTGCTGCAGCTCCACCTCACTACCTTTTCCTACCCATAAGCTTAAATAGTCTTGATCGCGAGGGTGTGAGATTGCTGAGTCCCTGTGACTCACAGATTACTACCAAAACCAGATGCAGGTTCCGATGATGCGAGTGCAGGGGACGCGACCGAACTCAAGTGGGAGTTCGACGAGGATTCAGGACGTTACTATGTTTCCTTTCCGGACGATTAGTAGAGGAGCCCAGTTGGGGCGATTGGGGAGCTATGCATTTGGGGTTGTCTTTATTTTGGTTCCGTAGTCGGACCTTGATTGTATCTAGATTATGTAATGCTATATTTATGTATTGTGTGAAGTGGCAATTGTAAGCCAACTCTTTATCTCTTTCTTATTCAGTACATGGGATGTGTAAATATTACCCCTCTTGGGACATGCCTACTATGCGGTTATGCCTCTAAGTCATGCTCCGACACTTGGAAGATATAGCCGCATCGTGGGTGTTACAAAGAGGTACCAATATCATTCGCTCATACGATAGGGTTGGCTGGCTAGTGATATTTTTCACTCTCTCTCTCTCTTTCTCTTTCCTCTCATTTACCTAGGAGTATGTGAAGAGCTTGGGCCTTTGTCGCCTTCCACTATGTGGCCGATGCCATATTTCGCAAAAGTATGCCACATAATACGCATCGATGTCAAATCAAACGATTCTGGCACCCTCTCGCGATGTGAGAGAGTTGGCACCGCTGTGCACACAGACCCACATGTATAAACAAATCAATCAAACCAACTACACCAGCCTCTCACTCTCCCAAACAAGTGTTTTTATTGCCTCAGTCCTCTCTCTCTCCCACGCAAGTGTTTTTTCATTGCGTGAGTTAATTTGGCACCGGAGCAAAGTAGGTGATCTAGATTGGGGCACCAGGTGAGAAATGGAGGGGCATCGATGCCAAATGCAATACAAGTGAATTTGGCACGTTTGGCCTACATAGTGGAGGGCCGTTATAGCCCACTTTTGTACTACCTCTTATTTAGTGTAATATTTTGACCATAGATTTATGTAAGAAAACGCCAATGCATGTCACTAAAAATTACACCATTTGAAATTATGTTCAAATACAATCTAGTGATATAGTTCTTACTGACATGCATTAACATGTTGTCAGTTAAATCTATGGTAAAATTTTGATACTACAAAATAGGAAGAGTAAACCAGGACGGAGGTAGTAGTTGCTCTTAGGGTAACCATAGAGTTACTGGAGTAGTCTAAGTTACTTTCCACATGACTAGCCTAGGCTACTATAGTAGTACAACAAAAACACGATGCAAGTGATCATGTGAGAAAAAATACTAAAAACATTTCTTTCGCTGCAGTGCGTAAATGTAGTTTTGAACAGTACACTTGTCATCGTGATTTGGGAAAATTACAAAAAAATTGAACTACGTTGTGATTACTGTTTACTAATAGGAAAGAATTTTCACCTCGATGAGTAGCTTCTCCATGCACGGAAAGCATGTAAGTAATTCAACAACTTGATCCAGATTGGGGCCGATAGATTTTATTGCCAAGATCTTCACTGTGCGCATAGACTAGGTCAAGCTTGTGGGAATCATTTTCTAGAAGACGGTCATAAATGCATCAAGAAGAAATTTAAAAATGTGAATTTCAAGAAGACGGAGAAGAAGATGAGTGTTGTGCCTGAACGATTATGGAGCCAATAAAGAGTTCGGAGAATTTGGGAGACGAGTGCACCAATGTTGTCAATTTCGGCGCGCCAATGACCCTAATTTTTGTTGGACCATGCATCTAGATCCGATAGAAGAAATCTCTCAAGGAAAGGCACATTCTCAATGACCATAACATGGAACAGCTGGAGTGATCTCTTCCCAATTGATGTCTTGTTGCAGGGCCAGCAAGACACATAAATCCATCGAAGATTCGTCGAGGCGATGTGGAGGCTAATGAACCCGTGGATCTGCTCAAGATGAAGGTACTCGAGCGCAGTACAGCTGTGGAGCAGGTGGTCCATAGCCTTCTTCGAGATGACAACATCGAAGAGGTCGAGCTGCTTGAGTTGAGGGAGAAGAAGGGCGGGCGCGACATTAATCTGGGGAAGATAGCACGAGCTGAAGCTGGCGCGGCACGGCGTTGGTGCGAGGCGGAGCATGGACGGCGACAGAGAGCGACATCGTTCAGCTTCAAAGCTGAGCTCCTCGAGCTAATCTAGGGCGGGGGATAAGAACCACTCGTTGAACTTGGGTTGGACCTTGCAATTGGTACTAAACATGTGGATGTCAAGGTGTCTGGCTGGCCTAGAGTGCGATGAAAGGATCTTGGAGACTGCAGCCATGCGTTTGCGATACCCGTCACAGAGGCAGCTGTCGACGGTGAGGTTGAGGGGGACGCGGCGCCAGAGGGGGCGCCACCATCGGGAGAGCTGGGCGGTCTGCACGACAGGTTTGGTGGGGAGGAGGCTGATGATGACGAGCAGCATGTCATCAGGGAGGCTGCTGATGAAGTCCAGGCTCGCCGGATGCGGTTTTGGCTCGAACCGCCTCCGCTTGTTGGCTGCCTCACTGACCATCTCAACCGGCGGCGACACCGTTGTACATGTGTGCTTGTGTGTGTTGTGTGCTGGGTGTGCGCGAGTGCGTCCTTCTGCGCATGTCGCCGCGCAGTGGTGAATTGTGCGCGCGTGCATCCTTCACGTGGAAGAAGTGTGTCCTCAATGCGCCCTCAATTTACTAGCGTGCGGGGTGCTACCCCGAGTGGTTTCAACTTGGTTTACTTCACCGCGTGTCAGATGGGCCTCTAGTTTACTTATTTTTCACCTTCTGCCACATGGTCCAGCGCACGAAGATACAGAACACGAGCTAACAAGGCAGCATGTGGACTGGTTGACCGGTCAACTAAACAATATACGGAGCTATACGCTGACACAGTGAGCGTATAATCCGTCAGTATAGAGTGTTCGAGTGAGAGGGGAGGCCCGTGAGAGATAGGAGAGGGAGAGAGAGAGCTACTCCCACTGTTCGATAATGTAGTTCCAACATTCTTTTAAAAGTCAAACTTTTGAAACTTTGACCAAGTTTATAAAGAAATTACTTATATCTACAATACCAAAGATAAATGATAGTATGAAGTAAGTACATGTTGTGATGAATCTAATGATCGTTCCAGATGTAAATGTTTTTCTCCACATATACCTGGTCAAACTTTTTGGAGGTTTGACTTTTCAAAACATCCATATGCTTATGGACGTGAGAGAGTCCCTAACTAGAGAGAGAGTGAAATAGAAAGAGTGAGTGAAAAAAGTGTGTGTGCGTGTGTGAAAGAGACATGGACAACACTCGATATAAGTCGAGGAAAAACGTGTGTGTCTTATGCAAACATATAACACATGCATCTTCGACAACGGAAGCAAGGTGAGGAGATAGTGTGTGGTTGTTTGCAACCGAGAGAGCAAGACCCCTAGCACGTGGCCAAGAGGGGTCTGAGAAACAAGGGAGAGAGGTCGAGAGAGACATACGGCGAAAATGCAGACATGGGGAGGAGAGAGTGTATGTTTGTCATAGAGAGATCCCCTGGAGATCGTGATGGGACTACATGGGTGGGAGATCGAGTGACAAGGTGTGTGCATGATAGAAGATACCCCGAGAGATATTGAGATAGATGTATGGATGGAAGGAGACAATACGTGTGTTCCTGAATGCTAGTGAGAGATAATCATACTTAGGGGGGGTGCTTTCGCCTATGATGGAGTGAGGGATTATGGTACTTATTAGGGGGGTGCGTGTCACATAGAGAGAGAACAAGGGCGGAGAGTGTTGGATGGGTCTATATGTATAGCGCGAGCGAGACATGTTTATGTGTGAACCGGGGAGATATAAAGTTTGAGAGAGATTGAGGAGCCCCGATAAGGCTGATTGGTGCGTCAGATAGCTGAGAGGGGGAAAGAGATATTCCATCCACTCGATAATGTAGTGCATGTAATTTTTCTAGAAGTCAAACTTTGGAAACTTTGATCATGTTGACGCAAATGTTATTTATATCTACAATACCAATGATACATGTTACGAAACTACATCTCATGGTGAATCTAATGGTATATGTTTGCTGTTCTAGATGTAATTGTTTTTCTCCACATACATGGTCAAACTTTGTGATGTTTGAATTTTCAATAAATCAATATGCTATGGACCGGGGAGAGTGCCTAAGTCGAGAGAGATCAAGTGCGTGTGAAGGAGAATTAGTAAGTGTGCAAAATAGTATGTGTGTGAAAGAGAAAGTGACAACAAACGATAAAATTAGAGAGAGTGTGTGTGTTTTTGTTTCTTAGGCGAACATCTCACGCATGCATCTCCAAGATAGAAAAGCGAGGCGAGGAGATACACGAAGATAGCTAGTGTGTGATTGTTTGCAATAGAGAGAGACACCCCTATAGCACATGTCCAATAGAGGTCTGGCCAACAAGGAACAAAGGTTGAGAGGGACACATGGAGAACATGGACGCATGGGGAGGGCGAGAGGGTGTGTTTGTGATAGAGAGATCCCCTCGGGGATCGTGAGGGGACAATATGGGTGGGAGATCGAGGGAGTTGCGTGCGCGATAGAAAGATGCACTGAGAGAAATTGAGATAGACCATGCACATCTTTGTGATGGAGACTAAGATTAGCTAGTCATATACATATAGGGGGGATTGTGTGTGCCTACAATTGAGTGAGAGACCATCATACTTGGCTAGCTAGGCATGAGATTGTGTGTGTGCGTGTGAGATGGAGAGAGAACGAGGGAGAGAGGTGGAGTTTTAGATGGGCCTATCGAGTGCGAGTGACATATGCATGTGTATGTGTCACCCAGGTAGATGGAGAGTTTGAGAAAGGGGGGAGAGCTCCGAGACGACAGAGTGGTGCGTGAGAGAGTTACTGGCAACGAGCCAAGGAATTTGTGTGCGTACGATGAGTGCACCCAAGATATCTAGCTTGGAGTAGAGAATCATACATAGTGTGTGAGAGAGACCTATAGATGGAGTATATATGCATGCGAACTAGAAAGAACCCCCCCCCCCACACACACGCACAAAGAGAGAGAGAGAGAGAGAGAGAGATGGAGAGAAAGCGACAGGGACCAACAAGGTTTGTGTGTTGGATGCATGCGACAAAATTGAAGATTATCGGAGAGAGAGAGAGAGAGAGCAGGAGTTCGGGAGAGGGGGAGGTCGCGTTTCATGCATCAAAGACTGATATAAACCATATCTTGATATAAACTTGCATTCAAATATTTAAATTGGAGAACATCTTGTCTGCAATCCACACATGAACGTATATATACGTATATCAAACAAGTTCATTAATTTGACTTTTAACATGTTCATGGAGTACTATAATACTGTACAACATGCTACTCGATTGAGGTGTTCAATTTTGGATTTAGTTCACTATTTTGACCTGGTGAACAAGCTATTTCATTGAATCGAGATATTTCATTTTGGGTTTGATTCCCGTTTTTTAGTGGGTCAACTATTTGTCATGTAGTAAATTGCTAGCAATGAGCATGTAAAAACACATTACTCCTGAGCATCATCTCTCCATCTAAAAAAGAAGTGGCAAGCTAATATTTCAAAATTTGATTCGAATCGACTTGGTAAGGTAGACGTGGATGCTCGTTCTCCGAAATTTTGATCGAACCGTTAAACATCCTCTGCTCGGTGGAATTCGCCCAAGCAAATGAATGGGAGACGCAAAATTACCGTCCTATGTGGGACACGCATCAATTGGCCCATTGTAGATCGAGGGTAGGTTCGTAAATTCGTCCAAGCACGCCTTCTCCTCGGCCGAAATGAGATGTGCCGAATAATTCATATACCATGGTCGGCAAAACACGCTCTCCTCGCCCGAAATAGCTCGCGCCCACTATTTCAAAACACGCTCTCCTCGCCCGAAATCGCTCGCGCCCACTATATTTCAAAACACGACCTCCTCGCCCGAAATCGCTCCCGCCTACTATTTGGGGAGAAGCAAAGTTACTCTACTATCCCCGACCCTCAGTACATAGACCCAAGCCGAGAAGCCTAAGGGCAGGGGTAGAACTGTAACTCCCCTCACATTTCAGACAAATGCGTCCGTAAAACATGGTTCCACTCCCCTCCCAATTC
>NC_041382.1:331917505-332023425 GCF_002162155.2 Triticum dicoccoides
ATCGTGGGCGCCAAATCACCTTCTCCCCAGAAGCTCCCTTCTCCCGAGCCGCGAAAACTCAGCCCCTCCTCCATGGCGCCCCCACCGCACCAATTTACACTACAAAAAAAGACACATCCGTGACATTTTGGGCCGAACGAATTTTTTCCCGTCATACTTATGACACTTCTATGACAATAATTGTGAAAAAACACGGTATCATCATAGATGTGGTGGGGTCCTACTTCTATGACAAAAAATCATGATAGAAAATGTGCTTTTCTTCTTGGGCGGGCCGGAGACGCGGCTGCATGACATTCTTTGGCCCGTCCATGACGGAAAAAACCATGGTAGAAGCGAGGGCGAGGAAAATATCGGGGTGTTCCCGGTTACGGTGGGTGGTCGGGGCCGAGCGATGCACATTTCTCTAATACAGGCACGCGTGTGGGTGCGAGGCATTGGGCTCTAACTGAACCCGAGCGATCGATCGATGGCTGTTAACTGAACCCGATCGAGCGATTCCTTCGCTACTGCTGCTAACTGAAGCCGATCGATGATGCCTCTGGATGAACAGTGAGCGTTGCTGGCGGGGTTTGGATGAACAGTTCCCGGTGGGGGTGGATGAACAGGACCCGTTGGTGTTGCCTCTGGATGAACAGTGAGTGTTGCTGGGGGGTTTGGATGAACAGTTTCCGGTGGGGGTGGATGAACAAGACCCCGTGGTGTTGCCTCTGGATGAATAGGACCCCGATCGATCGAGCCGGTTGGGGCTGGAGGAACAGGACCCTGTGGAGGGTAGGATGAACAATACCACCCCATGGAGGGCAGAATGAACAATAGACGATGGAGCGATGGATGAACAGTAGCCCGTGGAGGGGTGTTGAACAGGAGCCCGTGGAGAGGGCTGGTTGAACAATAGTCGGTGGAGTAGCGCGTGGTGGAGGATGGATGAATGTGAGCCCGTGGATGAACATTCGCAGGTGGCGACTGGAGGAGGTCGACGGTGGATGAACTGTAGCCCGTGGAGGCTGGAGGGTGTCGACGGTGGAGATGAACAGTATCCCGTGGTGTCCCGTTTTGCGGTACGCCACACCCCTCCCAATGAACAGGACCCCTGTTTTGACCATAGCGCTCCAACACAAGTTCTTTTCCTCCGTTTTGCGGTACGACACACCCCTCTCGATCAATAGGACCCCGTTTTCGACCGTAGGAGGTCTGTTTCCTCCGTTTTGTGGTACGCCAGACCCCTCCCGATGAACAGGATCCCGTTTCAAACGTGGCTGGTCGAATGCAAGGCCGCTTCCTCCGTTCTGCGGTATGCCAGGCCTCGTTTCCATCGGATGTTCCGTCCAAGCCCTCCCGATGAACACGACGACGTATTCCGTTCCGACCCAGCCAGTTGGCTCCCCATGAACACGACGACGACACTATTTCTCTGTTCAGACCCAGCCATGTACACGAGCCCTAGCCATACATAAGCGCGATTAGGCGTTCGAGACCCCACCCGTATGTACGTATGTGGCCGTATTTACTTTCTTGCACCCTGGCCGCTGTACGTACGTGTACATGCTTCGTGCGCGCCTCAACTACAACACGTGCGCACCTCTACATCGACCAGTATGTACATACACGTTCGCGACCAGAATGACAACGCTACGTACGTTTCGACCAGGTGGGTCCCGACTGTCAGGCACTTCCTTGCGTGCGATGATGTAGCTGGTGGGTCCCAGCAGTCAGGGGGGCGAATCGTTTTTTTGCCCGGACGCACTTCCTTGCATGCGAAGATGTAGCTGGTGCATCCTAGCAGTCAGGGGGAAACGTTTTTTTCATGAAATACGATGGCCCGTCCGGTGGTCCCCGCTGTCAGGTGGAGGAATAATTATTTTGCACATAATAAGGAGGCACTTCCTTGCTGTGGCCGTGGACCCAGCTGTCAACCTCTCCACCTACAATCCACGTCTGATGGAAGCCGTTCCTTAACCACGTTGACCATGCCGTGCCGAGAGCACCAGGGCGGTGGACGACAGCGAGGCCTAGGAAGGGGATGGCGCGGAGCCGGGGAAGACGTGGCAGTGGATGCCCACGCGTAGAGTATGACGGTTCACTGGTTCGCTGCGGTGTGAGGATGCCGTCGCAGCAGAATAATAGGGGGTGTGGGTGAGTAGACGGATGGTCTGGCCAGCGGTGGGAATAGTAGGGGCGGTGAGGCCTCCGCGGCAGCACAGCCGATCACGGGAGGATGGAGCATGCGGCACGACCGACGCTGCTTTGGGCGGCTGGAGCAGGAAGACCAGAGGTTGAAGAAGCACTACGGCTGTTGGATGGACATCGTACGGTCACTGGAGCTAGAATCATTCATATTGACTAAGTTGACAAAGCACTCCGTCCTCGTCAACTTAGTAGGCCCACAAGTCAGCCTCCCACCAAGGTGGGTCCCAACCAGGAGGGGGAGTATTCATTTTTTGTGCGTAATAAGGAGGCACTTTCGGTGGGTCCGAGCTGACAGCGGGGGGAACATTTTTTTGCGAAATACGGTGGCCCGTCCGGTGGGTCCCAGCAGTCAGGGGGGAAACTTTCTTTTCGCCAAATACGGTGGCCCATCTAGTGGGTCCCTAATGTCAGGTGGAGGAATAATTATTTTCCGCGTAATAAGGAGGCACTTCCTGGCGCCTGCCGTGGACCCAGCCGTCAGCCTCTCCAGGACGGTACTCTTCCGATAGAAGTCGTTCCTTGACCACGTTGACCACGCCGTGCGGAGAGCACCAGGGCGGTGGACGACGGCGAGGCCTAGGAAGGGGGCGACGCGGAGCCGGGGAAGACGAGGCAACGGATGCCCATGCGGAGAGAAGTACGAGGGTTCACTGGATCGACTGCGGCATGAGGCTGCCGTCACCGCAGAATAACAGGGGGTGTGGGTGAGTAGAGGGATGCCCTGGCCGGCGGTGGGAGTAGTAGGGGGTGGTGAGGACTGCACGGGAGGCGGGAGCAGGTGGTCCCGCCGACGCTGGATTTGGCGGCTGGAGCAAGAAGATCAGAGATTGAAGAAACACGACGGTCGTTGGATTGACATCCAATGGTTACGTTTGCTAGAATCATTTGTTGACATATATAATAACTAAAAAAATATTGCATACGCGTCAACTTAATAGGCCCATAAGTCAGACCATTCCCTCTTTTTTTAATAATTTATATATAGCTCATTGCAACTTCTTATGCAATTTATTGTAGTCCGTTTTTTTGGTTGGCC
The DNA here is from genome assembly GCF_002162155.2 of Triticum dicoccoides. NCBI lineage: Eukaryota > Viridiplantae > Streptophyta > Magnoliopsida > Poales > Poaceae > Triticum > Triticum dicoccoides. Next base: position 331,920,732 of record NC_041382.1, read on the forward strand.
AGGGCCAACTTCGCATATTTCTGTGGGATCCAAACTATTTTTAATACCGAAATGTCGAGCCAGATTTAAAGTACTTTGAAGATATATTTAAATTAGGTTAATGCCCAGTGAAATAGGAATCTAAACATGTGAAAAAATTCAGAAATTATAAAGTAATTGCCAATTTGTCATCTATTTTTATATTTACAACCAATTTCATATTACTTTCAAGATTTGCAGGCGTCCTGAAAGAGTTGCAGCCCATCAGGGCGTAGAAAAATAAATAGGCCTGGATTGGGTATTCTTCAGAAAAAATTAACTGGGCTCATTTTCACAGAGAAAAAATAGCTGGGCTGGTCACATGGTGAACATAAAATATAAGCCGGGGCTAGACGGGCCACAACCCAGTTCAAACCCTGCTCTGTCTCAACAATAACAAAAAAATACTGCTCGAGCAGCTATGTCCCAGGTGTCAGCCGATCTTGTGTTGTTCTGTTGTCTATTGACTATATACGCTCACAATGTCGTGGGTCCCAGATGTCAAGAAAACACTAGGAGGAAGCATTTTATTTTTCCATACGCTGACATGGTGGGCCCGTACTATCATCCTCTCCACGTACTTCTGCCGATTCCTGTTGGTTGTTGACCATGTTGACAAAGCGAGAGGGCGGCACCACAGCAAGCACACCAAAGCGCGCGGAGGACGACGGCGAGGCCTCGTACGTCGGCGTTAACGATTTAGGAGACAGCGGAGCGGCGATGCGTGTGCTGAGGCGCAGCCAGCCGTGGGAGGTGGAAGCAGGTGGCCCCGCCGGCGCTGGTTTGGTTTTGGCAGCTAGAGGAAGACAGGACTGAAGAAACATGACAGACTATAAAAGCAGCAGGAGTACTTAACAACCTTAACTGAAGCCAGTAGGGGCACTTAGCAACCATAGCTGAAAGCGGTATGAGTACTTATATAGGTTCAACCGTACAAAGCACGCCTCGAATAGTGGTACTTTGCCTACAGTTAACCAAGGGTGAGGCTGCCAAGCCCTAGGACAAGGCCCAAGCGCCACCCCGCGCATCCACAACCTTCTGAAAGCGGCTTCATCTTGCAACGTGGTCAATAAACAGGATATTCGCTTTAGAGCCATGGAAAAGCAGGAACATAATCTTCTGTCCTATTCTCCAAGATGGACGGCCCTTCATTATTTGAGACCACCCATGAATAAGTATCTTTTCACCTCCAAGGGGAATGGAGTAGGTCGCATAAACATCATGCTGTGACCAAGCGCAAGTCTGACCCGACCATGGTTAGGCATCTGTATAGGAACAATAGAACTGCGCAGTTTGTGTTTCAAGAAGATCATAGTTGTAAAACTGTGTAGAAGCAATAGTTTATGAACAACATATATAATAGAAAACAGCTCGTACCATAAGTTTCTTGACACAGTTGGACTTGTTCAACAAGTGCAACAGTGGCACACATATCCCACGTGGCCTTCCACCATTGAAACGCCTCACAAGGACCTCAAGACGATCAATAAAGTGCAGGAACTTGTGGATGTCGTCCCAGTCAACTTCAGTGCCATTAGTAACATCCGAGTTGTTACAGAATAACAAACGAGCAACCTGCTTAACTCAGAAAAAACCTACACGTGCCACCAATTATAAGAAAACATTAGTTAGAAGTAGCATCTTTGTGAGAGATTCGTTGCTACTTTTAAAGATAAATTGTGATTAGTTAGACAGAATAGGTGGATTAAGAAGTAATCGAGGCAACAAGCAAGAACTAGATACAAAACTAACATGGATGAACAATTGGAATGACGTCGGGGTGGAAGATCGCAGTGAAGATGAGACCAGGTTCTGCTATTTCCATCAACATTCGTGCGCCAACTTTTAGTCCATAACACTTGAGAAAGTTTATCCAAGTTCGGCCATACAAGAAGAAGTGATCTTCTTGGTTCATGAACCCAACTCGGAACTTATACCCATGGCTTGTCTTCACTGTGACCATTAAACTGGTGTATTCAGTTATGGCAAGGCCGAGCATCTTGAGTACATGTGTTCTGGCAGAGCAAATAATGCACTGTAGGAAAAATAATATGAGAACACAATGTATTCCCTATCCAAATCTAGAAATAACTTCCTCCTTCATGTCGGTGTTGACCATCGTACTGGTAGTACCTTTTATCCAAATATAGCAATCCAAATTTCCAAATTAGTCGACAGCATGTTCAAAAAAACCCACCCTCTCGGATAGAAAAGAGGATTCTAGGAACATACTATGCGCGTTTTAAAATCCTGTGTTAAGATGAGAAGGAACAAGTGTGGCGTCTCGCCGAGGGCGCAGAAATCTGTAGGGTCCTTGCACTTTGGGCACTGGAAATGGAACACACTAGATTCAGTAGGAAGAAAAATGCATCAACGGCGGCGGCTGCCATCCTAGGATTACCCGCGACCAAGGGACCTGGATTTATCGGGGATGATGAAGAATTCGTACCTGGTTCTCCATGAGAAAACCCTATGCAATCACCGAGAGGGGGTTTTCTCTAAAAAAGCAGACGAGGGAGAAGGGGATTCAGGCCCAGTGAAATATTTCCGCTTCGTCCGCCCAGCTTAGTGCTAAAGCTGGAAGGGGGGGTTTGTGATTTGATAGCTCATTGGGCATTACTGCGGCGCTACGACCGGGGTGTGTCTACCGTGCAGTTGTGCACTCTATTTTGTGCATATGGCACATGGACCCCATTGCCAGATGCCCCACATATCAGCAAAAGAAATTAGAAAGACAGGAGTAACTAGTTACACAAAAATATATTTTTGACAAAGAGATACTCCCTCTGTAAAGAAATATACAAATCTTTTATATCACAACTTTATACATAAGAAAAATCAAGGGGAATATATATAATATATATAATAATAAAAAACTGAGTTGTTTTTAACACAGTATAGACGAGTTGGTGATGATGGTGTGCCTGCCATCCTCCAATATAGGCCGTCCGATTTATATCTGACGGATAGGAAGGAAACTATGGCAATTTTGCACAAAGGTACCCACACACCTCTCCACATTTGGAAATAAGGCCTTCCCTCATTCATCCTTTTCTCTGACAAGATAAAACACTCATACAAATGCATCTTGATGTTACGTGCAACGCACAGGCATTATGGGGGTTCAGCTGAGAATATAATACCCAGACAGGCTCACGGTTCTAGACTTTGGGCCACAGGCCCACCCTGCATGTTTGGGGGCCCATGTGTTCTACCTCAGCGCATTTCATATTGCAAGCGATCGGTACGGTGCTGGTTTTAGATTCTGTCGCAAGGCGAATACACAAAATTGAATAAAGCACCACAACTGTTGGAATGAAATCGAACGAAAGTTCCTAACCAGCAATGAGAGTTGCAATTCTATCAACGATATACCATGTGATAAATAATAATTTCGTATTACTTATACACACAGGATACTTGTTTCACCATTCCAGATTATTACATCAAAATCTCTCATAGGATAGATCAGTTCGGCAGTTGCGTGCTGCTACTGAAGAATTTGAAAGTTGATTTGGACCAGCTCTCCTTGCTGAGAAAGTTCGATTTTGAGATCATCCCCTACCGCAAGATATGATTTGGATTTGAACCTTGACCATCCTTTAGCATCAATCATCATGCAACCATCCTTTGTACTTACGGTATATTGAGCAGGTTCATTCACACCAAGGTTGCTCATGGTAAGAGAAACTTGGCCGCTGTCGCCTGGATTGTTGAACGACTCCCTCGTTGCTCTAGCAATTCTCTGTTTGCAAACAAGAAGACATACCCAAACAGTTAGATAAACACAGTGAATCATGCGAAACAACATGGAAAGAAAAAAGAACGAAACACTTGGGTGGCCAATGCTTACCAAGAAGGTGGGCATGTCAGTTTTTGTAAGGACTTTGGTATATGAAGTGCGAACTGCAGCCCAGTCTATTGCCGGTGCAACTTCTCGTTCGGTTGCGGCTGCATGGGCCGGAGCAGATGCAAGTTCAAGTGTTGGTGCAGGTGCCGAAGCCGCTCCTGCTGTCGGAGATGGTGCTCCTTGTAGAGTTGGCGCCGGCGTCGGAGTAGGTGCCGGTGTCGATGCCAGATCCTCCGGTAGATCAGCCTAATCCGCTGACACAGTCGGTGCCCAATCCTTAGCTGGATCAGACTGAGCTTCTGCCACTGTGAGTGCTAGAGCAACTGCCGGTGCTCGATCCATTGCTGAAGGTGGTACCGATATGCGAGACAGTGGCGATCGTGTCTGGTCTGCTATGATCAGCTTTCTAACTTGACTAGGCTTCGTGACCGTGATCCAATTTTTTTCTTCATTTCTTTAAACGCGAGAAGGACTAATTGTGGCATTTCTGTTAAACCAAACTACAGTTCATCATAGGATTCAGCTTGTACTCAGACAATAGGCTGATCCAATTTTTCCAGTAATATAAGTGATGGACAGTGCCTTCGTTACTGACACGACCTAAGAAGTGAAACCTGCAAAAATAGCCATCGTAGAGCAAACCAAACGGTTTATTCTTTGATGAATGTCAAATGGAAAAACCTACATCATAAAATTGCAAGAAAAGAAAGAAAACATGACATTAAATCAATAAGATTTAGAAAGTAAATCAATAAGATTTACTTGATGTGACACGAATGAATCCTTACCAGGAAATCACTATGTTGAAGTACTAAACAGAAGATTGATCGTCCAACTACGGGTGGCATGTAGGGGCCCCGCCTACTCCCACAAGAAGGACAGTCCAAAGGTCGTGACAAATTGTATGGACCGAACATCCATGGGACTGGAAATCCTGGTGGGTGCTATAAACCCTGCAATGCATACACATATTGGAGTGTAACCATAATTGATAAACCGTCCTCACAAAAAAGATGATCTGGATACTTCAAAATATACATACTGAATTGAGTGGACAGACATTAACATAGACCGTTCTCAGGACTGACCACACACCAAAAGCGGCAGTACTAATAAACAATACAGGGTTCACAAACACAAATCAAGTACTGAACAATAGTACTTACTACAGACAAGCAAAGTTGCACTAATTAAACTCTGCAGACTATTTCTTGCCACCGACCTACGGGATGAACCCTGCATAACTAACTAGGCCATGGACTTCGTGAGAGATGTCTACATGCACCATCACCATCTCGTCAACCTTGGAGAACCTAACAGAGTGGTCTTTCCACTCATAAACACGATCATGAAGACATGCCGCATCAGATTTGTTGGGAAGCTTTACAAGAACCACACCCTTCATAATCGAAGGCACAACCAGGAAATTGTTGTGGTCAAGTACAGCCTCGAGAACACGCCTGACAACAATGCTACAGGAAAACACTAGTTCAGGACACGTGGCGACAAGGACAGAATAGCTGGATAATTTAGTAGTAGAACTCATCCTCAGGTCTTCCAGTTCACACGGCATGACTTTGAGAACTTCATGTCCACCGCGGACCTGGTTCTAATTCAAACAGAACCATATTTTTTTTACTACCTCCGTTCAGAAATATAAGATGATTTTCGATATTATACTCCATATATGACTACATATACGCACAAAAATGAGTGAACAAAGACACTAGAACATGTCTTCAAAGGCATGAGAGCAGAGGGATTACTTGCAATATCCATAACACAAGTTACTGAGGCAAATATACCCTCTTCAAAGGTAGCATTGATGTTCATAAAGTACTCCCTCTGTCCCAAAATTCTTGTCTTAGATTTGTCTAGATACGGATGTATCAAGTCACATTTTAGTATTAGATACATTCGTATCTAGACAAATCTAAGACAAGAAATTTTGGACAGAGGGAGTAGTTGAAAGTAATCTATAAGAAATCAGTGTCAACCTCTCGCATGTTTTGGTCAAAATAGGAATTTAGAACCGTCATTTGGCACACAAAAATCACATGCAAGATCACCTAGAAAGTTTTACTACTAGTACTAGTACTGCGTGTTAGATGAAAAAACACAATCAAGATCGAGAAAAAGATCGTCAAGAAGAGATATTACCTGGACTTTCTTAATGAGGGATCCCGAAGAGGGGGCTTGGACAGGGCGATGGCTTTGAGCTTGTCTGCGGTAGTCTCGGCGAGGTGCTTGCACTTCTTCGTACCATGACTGTCGACAGTTTTGGCGAGAGTCATAGACATCACTTCGGCCGGTGCTCCAATGTCCATCAAGAAACTGTCAAATAGAAATAAAAGAAAAGAAACCATAATCACAAACCCAAAAGAAGAAAAGAGAGGGATTTATAGGATCAGTCTCGGGGTCGCAAGACCGGGACTTGGCCAGAATCAACACCATTGATGCGCTCACCTTTCCTTCGTAGAAGAGTGACGGGAGAGAAGAACAATGGCAGAAGCAGGTCGGGGTTTTCTTGGAGAAATGAGGAACAAGATGAGGGAGAAGCGAGTTGGGTAGAGAGGAAGCTGAGAGAGAAGAGTGAAATGATGGTTGCTTCGTCCGTCCAACTTACTACTGGAAAGGAGGGGGTTTTGTGATTTGACAGCTCATTGGGCATTACTACGGCGCTTCGATCGGGGTAGTCTACCATCACTCTACTACGGAGTAATTTAGTGCATGGCTGGTGGACCCTGATGCTGGCTGTCCCACACGTCGGTGAAAGTGAGTAATTTAGTGCATGGCTGGAGGGGGATCCGCACGGTATAGCGTGTCCACTGTTTTTCTAAAGAAAAAAATGATTACAGCAAGCATTTCCACTCTTTCGACAGAGGAGTGCGAAACACGGCAGCCACTTGAATATACACAATGCTCCTACTACTAGGCATGTGCAGTGGTTCATATGTCAGTACTACATAATCTTGTTGCTAGTGTAGTAAGATATGACGAAAATAAATGATGTTGTGCGCATGTCAACTCTATGAATAGTAATGTAGTAACATAGTGCCGCTTTCTCGACTGTCTGGTCGAGAATGAACGGTGAGATCAATGTTAACAGAACTAGGTCTACAGCGCACGGAGAGTACGGTGCTACAGTACTCCACGAAACATGTACCATATGAAGCACGAATAGTGTAGGGTGTATGAAGGGTGCACGGGATGGGAGCTAAAGTTCCATTCTCGACCCACTTTTGGGTGTTTGGCAGAGTGCATGAAGGGTGCATGAGTCCACACTAGTAGGTTAACACAAATACACGAAGAGGAAACAACTACTCCCTCCGTCTAGGTGTGTAAGTCATCTTACGTTGTGCACTGCGACCAAGGCGGAGAGGAAAACGAGAAAACTTAATGTCTTTTTGATAATTAATAGCATTGCATGCAATGAACTAACCACTACATGTCATGTTTATTAGTCTCAATTCATTGAAAGCTTGCACGGCCCACGTCTCTTATTGGTTGATATGTCACAAAACAAGAAACAGGGAGGGAGTTAATGTACCGTGCCTAAGTGTTTTGGGATTATTTGGTTTTCGTAAGGTGACTTACACACCTAGACAGAGGAGTATATTGAGGTGAGAATGCAACCAAACACACCCACACGCTTTGTGCTACAGTGACTGATCTGCACCGTCTGAGTTTGATCCAACGGTCATGTTGCGCCGAGATATGGACATGCCCATGCAGAGGGCGCCTAAACACCATCGAAGTCCCTCTGCTTCTCGAGGCGCACGGCGTTGGTGATGCAAGGGGCGAAACGACTTAAAGTCAATGCAATCTACGGGAAGGCGGAGGGAGCCAACCGAGGAGCGGGGAATCTTTTGGTTTTCACCATGGTAAAACACCAGTCGACGACTTCTCACATCAGGGAGCAGTAGGTTTTACAGGCGGAGTCATCATGACTAATTGCTGCCGCGCCTGCTCCCGTCAATCAAAAAATTAAAAATCCCGCCAATGAAAAAATTAAAAATCCTGCCGCACTCAAACACCAGAGCAACGCCGTGGTGGAATTTTAAATTTACCTGCCGGCAAATAGATAAAAAAAGGGGTGAAAAAACAAATGTGGCAGCGGCCTAGCTAATCGGTCGAACTACCCAACTAGCTAGCCACGGTGCTTCACTGATGTACTCGGCGAGAAAAGTGGTCTTTCGTGATTTGACGACTCATTTACTTGCTTCGGCAAAAACGCGCGGTAGGGCCTCCCATGTCAGGAAGAATATATGCGTGCACCACCCGGGAGGACCCCAAAACAGCGTGGTAGGGTGTCCCATGTCTCGGCACGGAGGAAAAATGTGCTTGTAAAAATTTACTGTATTAGACATAGTACCTATGGTTCGACCTCGGGACCCAGCCAGTCGGTCGAAAACACCCCACTAGCCACACAGCTTCGTCATGCTAACATGGCATGGAGGATAGGTGTGGTTAGCTCCGTCTCGACCAGCCACAATGTCTCTTGTTCTAGGCGATTCGTCTATTTTCCAAGATTTTTTTTAGTTGTAATAACACCACGACAAGCTAGCGCCGCTCTTTGTGTGTGCCCGTGCAAAGGTTAGACGATGGAGAGAAGAGAGAGGTCACAGACCTGGGACCCGCCAGTAAGTGAGTTAACGGTCATGCACGTGTTGACGAGGCACTCCCTCTACTCTACTCAACGTAATACTATATAAAATCAAGTTATGGGACAAAGCCAACAACCATTGTTGTTTCAGGCTATCGACTTACGCTTTGTAGTCCAGGTTGCCAGTTCGAATCTCGTCTTTCAGATTTGTTAGTTTTAGGTCCAAATTTGATTAATGACAAGTGGGACCCCCGTGTGTTGTTCCGGTATTTCAGTGTAGGATGTTTTTTTGAACAAACACTTTGCGCGGTTAGACAAGTAACATCACAAGTTACACATATTTTGCAAGTTTACGAACAAAAATGACAGTGGCATAGAATATCACATCCACCCCGCAGCGTAGATGCTATGGTGATACGAGTTTTTACACCGTTGGAAGTGAGATCCAATGGCTTGGGAGTAGTCTTTGTAATTATGCGCAATTTCCAAACTCTTTTGCAAATAAAACATTCAGGCCTCATGTGTACCGCTGCATCTTGGATCCAACGGCTCCCCATTGCTCATATTAGGTGCTCCTCGTAGCTTAATTACCCACTACGGTGATATGAGCATCTAGGTCATATGATCAGTGATCAGATGGCACATGCGTAGTACTTGTACTTTCTGCGCAATTCCCAAACTCTCTCAGCCGTATATTGCAAAAACATTCAAACCTCCTACTGTGGGCCGTTAGATCTCCGTGAACTCGTATCACCATAGAATCTACCGTGCGGGAGCACCTCATATTCTCCCGTGCGAGAAAACATAAGGTGCTCTCGCAGCTTGGATGCTACGGTGATACGAGCTTCGAGGTCGTTTGATCTGAGATCCAATGGCATCTGAGCAGTCTTTGTGCTTGTAAGCAGTGGCTGAACTCTTTGTGGAATTTTCTGCAAAAAACCATTCAAACCACCGAGGAGGTGTTGGGTCACAAATCCAACGGCTCCGAAGAGCTTGTATCACCAAAGCATCTAAGGTGTGGTAGCACATGATATTCTTACATACAGGAGAATATGATGTCCTCCTTCATCTTAGATGCTACGGTGATACGAGCTTCGAGGTCGTTGGATATGGGATCCAAGGGCATTTGAGTAGTTTTTTTACAAATTGTGTGCAATTCTCAAACTCATCATGGTTTCCTGTAAAAATATTAAGACATCATGTGAGCTGCTATATCTCAGATCTACAAGCTCCAAGCAACTCGTATCAGCATATAACATCTAAGGTATGGGGGCACATGATATTCTCCTGGGGAGGAGGGGTGGGGTGCACAACCAATCGGTGGTTGGGAGGGTGGGGACAAATATAATCTAAACAACCCTAAACAGAGCTTCAGAATTTTATCTAAGGTCGAGGGGGTGACCCCCGACAATCATAGCTCCGCCTAATTAAACACAACATTTGCATGTACTGTAGTACTAGACTTAATATTCATGTTTCAGTTTCCTGTTCATTTTAAATATTGAACTAAGGACCATGCATGTCTTACATTTTACTCCCTTCGTTCCTAAATATTAGTCTTTTTAGAGATTTCTAGTGGACTGGCACATACGGATGTATATAGACATATTTTGGAGTGTAGATTCACTCATTTTGCTCCGTATGTAGTCGCTTGTTGAAATCTCTAAAAGACTAATATTTAGGAACAGAAGGAGTATTTTTGAATTCGTGGCATACATGCATGGTTTGGAAAAATAGATGCACTATACTTATTGGATTTGTTGTTGTGTTCGTGTGTGGATGTCTGTGTGTGTGTGTGTGTGTGTATGTGTGTGTGTGTGGTCCTATGCTTGATACATACAAAGTTTTCTCACCTCCGTATTGTTCATATTTTAAATTTAAATTTGCATTGAAAAACTTACCAGGGATACCATGAAATGTGAAATCCACGTTGAGATCACTATATCACAAACTCACTCTAATTCAACAACTCGTCATAAATCAATTACCACGTTGAGATTAGTATTTGCAAGGAAAATATGGGCATTGTAATAAACATAGATTCGTTCGGCAATTTAAAAGGTTCCTTTGGTATTCTCTAATGGTAGGAACCAACGGCGTACCAGCCAGACCTTGGCTCGTGTTGATCCTAAAAAAACAGGCCTGTGTCCTTCTGGTGGTGTGCGTGGTACGCACATTAGGCAACCCCAACCAGTCGAGCCTCCGCGTTTCGAGTCGAAATATCTGGTGGCCAGAATTCCAGCCCTAGGAAATTCCCCTCATGTCCCCGGTCAATAATGACCACCGATGAACAACGGAGGGATGCTTTAGTAACTAGACAATGTTACCTACCGTGCCGAGCACAGTTCAATTCCCTCGGTCGTCGCTCGCCAAGGTCACCCATCAACTGCATTGCCTAGTACTACTACTACTACACCAGGATGAGCACAGAATTGAGCTCGTTTGTTCGTGCCTAGTACTTGAGTTAATATATCAGGAAATGCACTGGTACGAAGGGATTATCCTTTTGCTCTGCATATAGAACTTGTCTGAAGTCTAACTAAGCAAAATGTTTGACCAAATCCTTTCTTAAGAAATACAACATGACAGATGTATGGTTTGAAAATTTATTGCATGATGTAGGTTATGATATTGTTTGGAATCCTGGATCTTAAATTTCAGAAAATCCAAAAGTGACCATAAATTCTTGAAACTGAGCGTGGTCACGTGATATGGCACAAATATTACTTCGTAATGTTTTTCTTCAATTTGAGACAAGCTGCTTATGACAAGTTGCACAAATGAAGAGCCAAGGTATTTTGGAACAAAGACCTGTCACATTAAGGCGAACGCTTTCACTATTGAAACCGTGGGTGTTTACGTGCCACCATGAGTCCCACTTCTCATCGGCAGGTGCCGTCCAAGCAACCATGTGAGTCGACGGGAGGCGTGCGAGCAGACCGCTGCGCCGGCTGATAGGGAGGCATGCGAGCAGACCACTATGCAGGCTCACCGGGAGGCGAGCCCTTTGACCAAGATCCGCCGCCCACCTTCGTCCCAACTGCTCCCACTTTTAATGTCGCCAGCGCCGCAGTTTAAAATCAACCCCGCACTACCTGGTATCGCTACAATCTTCTCTCTTCCTATTCGATTCTCCTGTCGTCTACCTCCAACAAGCCTGACCTAAACGTACGCCATGCCGCATCACGACGGTCTGCCCTTAGTCTTCAAGTTTCCTGAGGAAGACACCCAGCCGGAGTCTCAATAACATAAGGAGCTTTGGGACGATCTTGAACTGGCCTTGCGGGTAGATGTCGCGCCTGTCCCCGCTCCCATTCCGGCTCCCGTCGCCGCGAGTGCGCCAGTGCCCATCCCCGCGGAATTGATGGGCTGGGAGCCGCACATTGTCACCGAGCTTGATGCCACGGGGTTCCACGAGGTTCCCGCCGACTTTCACGCGCCCGTGCACCTGCCAGCGCATGCGCCTACGCGTACACTGACGCGCACGCCCGTGCTGGTGCCCGTGCACCTGCCAACACATGCACATGCGCGTACACTAACATGCACGCCCGTGCCGGTGCCCGTGCACACAAATGTCTCCGCCACGCCATTGACAGCGCATGTCCCCGCCAGGAGAATCGGAGAGGAAGAGAGAAGATTGTAGCACCGCCGTCGACCGCTTCCTTGCACCAACGCCAGTCGCCTTCTCCCGCCAGTCCAAGATTGTCAGAATCGCGATTCTATTATACGATTCTATCACTTTACGACCCAAACTAACCCCTCTGATTCTACGATTTTACTTCATAGAATCTACGCTTCTACGATTCTGATAGTGAAGATTCTATGATTTGCGATCCTACCATCAGGGTTCCGATCCGATTCAAAATTGTGATTCTGACAACCTTGCGCCAGTCTATTGGAGCAGAAGAGAGAAGATTGTAGCACCATTGCCGATCGCTTCCTTGCACCTCCGCCGCACCGTTGACAGCGCATGTCCCCCGCCAAGAGAATCGGAGAGGAAGAGAGCAGATGTATGGCCGCCGTCGACCGCTTCCTTACACCAATGCCAGTCGCCTCCTCCCGCTAGTTGACTCGCTCCGAAGTCCAGAACATTTTGGCCTTCCTTGAAGCTAGGACAATGTCCAGGAGTACGCCAACAACGGCGCAAGGCTTTGCCGTCGCCATCGGTCAGTGGCCCAACGACACACAGAGCACGGCAGAGGAGCCGCTTCCCACTGCAAGACGCCCCTGCCACCGCCGCGTAATCTAAATTTTCCATGAAAAACGTTTGGATTGCCATGCTTAAAATCTGAACGTTTATTATTTCCATTTATTTTAGATCGATCGTCGTATAATTTAAAGTCGGAGTCAGACTGAACGAAATCTATGGTTTGATAGATTGAATGTTCTGCTAGAGCCATATCAAATTAAATATAAAACGGCATCAAGCCACATGTATTCCTTGTCATCCAACGACCTAGACTGCTTCAATGTCGAGCGCTCAACACGTTTAGCGTGCAGTTAATTTCATGCCAAAAATAGTGCTAATCACATAATAACACACAAATAATATCCTACTTAATATCCGCATGCACTTAATATACTTCCAAATTAACGTGCATTGCACGCACACACTGACTAGTGCTAGCACGTGAAACTGGTGCTGTAACTTGTAAACGTGTCCAGATATGGTGAACGGCAACATCGCCCGCGAGTTCTTCGTGTTTGCCCGTGCGTCTAAACGCAGAAGGGAGGAGAGAGAGAGCACACATGGAACCCACCAGTAAGTGAAGGCGAATAGTACTAAAAATAATATTACATGTTATCAATTAAATAGGCCGTGTTAATATAAAAACATTATGTGAACAAAGGGAGGTACAACAAACATTGTTGTTCTACATATGTTGCCTATTGACGTGCGGCTTGAAGGCCCTGGCCGCATGTTCGATCCTCGTCCTTTATTTTTTAATTTGGATATGGGTACAAATTTGTTTCATGACATGTGGGCCCCTCGGTGTGTAGTTTGTAGCACTTTAATTTGTGGGTCGAAATTTGTTCCATTCCGAGCGGACTATCAGTGTGTAGTTTTGTAGCTTAGGGCATGTACAATGGTTGATAAGATAGTCTTATCTTAAGTCTTGCATGTGATTTAGAGATGACAATTTTTTGTCTACAATGGGTCATCTCTTAGTCTTATCTTCAATAACTAGCAATTCCTAAAAATGTGGTGAGACATATTGTGCTAAGAGATCACCTCTTGTCTTCTCATAAATAAGAGAAGACAAGCCTTTTCTTATGAGTTCTCTCTCCTCCACCTCATCATCTATCCTACGTGGCACTCCTAAGCTAGCACCATTGTACATGCCCTTATTTATAATAATTAAGGAGAACAACAGAGTTTTTTGCAATAATACCATGGTGCGACATTGAAGGCGAGAAAGGACGTGCGAGAGAGCGATGACCGAGCCAGAGGGAAATCAACTAGGGGTGTTGCGGGGGTTGCAACGATGTTTCGAGTAGTTGTGGGACGAATGCTATGAAAATATAATCTAAACTGACAGGAATAAATGCCCCTCGCAATGTAAACAGATTCAGCTTTTCGAGGGATGGAGAGGTAGCTTCAATGTGTGGAAGATACGGCGTGAGAAAGCGAGGTCAATCGAGAGACATATAGATAGAGAGACAAAGTGAGTGTGGTCCGACATTCATTGAAAAAATATATATGCTCTGGAGAAATATTGTCCTATTGAGCTTTTGGCAAGGGTGAGGGCTATAAGATAGAGCTTGAGAGATGATCCAGTCACAGACGTGTAGATATATTCTGTGTGTGGGAGGAAGCAAGGTCAATCGACCACATAGGGTTGTCGTGCGATCGAAAGAGTGATTTGGGTTGGAGAGAGTGACCTAGATAGACAATGTGCGTGAGAGAGTATACAATGTGAATAAGTCAAATTGGGCTCAAACATGGTGATATATCGTTTTTGTCCGAGAAAGAGCGAGGTCAGTCGAGACATACAAAGAGAGAGAGGGAGGGAGAGAGAGGGGGAGAGAGAGAGAGCGAGTGTGGCCCGCCATGAGGTCAAAAGAGTGGGGGCGGCTTCGATGGACTGACCTAGATAGACAACCTGTGTGAGAGAGTATAGAGTGTGTCGATCGAGGCCCGAACAGGGAGATATATCATTTGTGTGTGAAAGAAAACAAGGTTAAACGAGACTCAGATAAAGAGAGCGAGATTGAACGAGTGTGACCCGCCATGCGGAAGAAAGAGTGAGACAGTCTCGAGGGAGTGACCTAGATAGACAACGTGCGTGCGTGCGCACGAGAGGTTGGGGGACTAGATAGGCAATGCATGTATTTAGCGCGAGAGGGTGAGAGGGAGAGGGAGAGAGAGAGCTCAACATGGGGTGCAATGGCGGGTGTGTGAGGTAAATACATTTCGTAACAGAGTGGAAAAAGGGAGTTGTGTAGTTGAGAGAGTTAGAGATCGAAACATGGATAGAAAGAATGGATGTGTGTTGGAAACCGATAGCTTCCTAAGGTTGTTAGGAGAGGAAGATTGACCGATACAGGAAGTATGTAGCGTGTGTGCGGAGGGGGAGGGCTAAAAACAACATTTGAATGTAGATAGTACGAGACTTAATATCAATTTCTCAATTCGGTGTACATTGTAAGATTTGAATTGAGGACCATGCATATGGGTAATTATTTCCAATTCGTGCCATACTAGGTTTCGAAAAGTTGACATTGACTCGACTTGTTGTGCTTTTTTGTAGGTCATATATTTGAATCCATCCAAAAGATTTCTCACTACCATGGTGTTCATCATATACATATGAATTTGTATTAAAAAGTAGCGTGGATACAGTGAAATGCGAAATCCACGTTAGAATTGGAAATCGCTATGTGACACACACTCTAATTCAAATAACTAATTATGTGACACAAACTCTAATCCATGTTAGCGTGGATACCGTTTCGATTTTTTTCAAATAACTCCTCATTAATTAATTTATAGTACGTTTCGAATGACTAATTATTGCAAGGAAAACACGGGCATGGTAATACATACAGATACGTTTGCAAATGAAAGAAGATTTGTTTGCATTCTCAAATGTAGGCGCACCAGGCAGACCATGGTCATGTCATGGTGGTCGCGTGTGTCGGACGGACGCTTAGCACCTAGCCACCCACCCCCTCCCTCCCTCCCTCCCTCCCCCTCCCCCCCCAAAAAAAAGTACAACGACAAAATAAGTTCGCACTTCCACATTTCAGATTGAGATATCTGGCGGCCCCAATTCCAGCCCTGCAAAATCTCCCTTCTCCATCGTCCCCTTCCGCGCCCAGATTGCTCAATTCCCTAATTCGCTGCCAAACCAAGCAAAGTTCGAAACGCCCCTCGTCTCGTCTCTTTTCCCACCTCTGTGCCAGACGACGACGACGAAGACGATGGTCGCGCTTCAGCACCGCACCGGAGCTACCTCATCTACGCCCTCGTCCACCACACCGGGTGGTACACTGACAACGTTGGCCGCCGCAACTGATGTGCCTCAAAGACACTGACTTCCACCGCATCAGGTGCGCTTCATCGACGCCGTCTCCCATCTCACCGGGGCTACTTCGCCGAGCACATCATCACGCCTCCGCCCCCCGAGGCCGCTAGGGATTCACCAACGGTCTCGTTCACCGCATCGTAGCGCTTCGCTGCCACTCAAGATCTGCATCCGTGTGCGGCTAACCAATGCCAGCGCATCACCCTCAACGACTCTGAAGTGACCCGCACTCCAGCTATGCGAGCATGCCCAAACGCTGGCCCGAACTAGGTATCCACACATCACTCCCTTGTGCACTGTTCCGACGATGTTTGGGTATCCTTTCACTACTCTCTTAGCTTACATGCCTATCCAACTCTAACTTTAACTCTTATTTCTTCTGGAGATATCATCTGAAACAAGCAAATCCATTTTTTAGCGAAGCATGATGGCGCTACGGGATCTAGTACACATCCTACACACCCATATAACCTTGTAAGTATTTGTCTTGTGGTACAACAGCAAGGTCGATTCCTTTTATTTGATCAGCCATTCGCCGTGTCAAAAATATAGAGGGGGATGCAAGGAGCACATGGCCTGCACATCCAAGCAAGTGTTAACATGGACTTGTACATGGAACATCCCAAGCGCATGCAAAGCTGCAGTGAGCCTATACAACTATCACATCCCAAGTTCTGGTAATGCCTAGTGCTAACATATGGTGTTGCATCATGTCTACTTTACTCAGAAAATTGAAATGGGGATGACAGAACCCCCAGCACCCCATTAATCCAGCTAGGATTTACTAAAATCTTTTTCAATGAACCTGAAATGCCCTTCTAAAATGTTCATCATCTTTGCCTTGGTCTTAAACCTCTGACAGAAATGGTGCACATATTTCTAGGACATCATAGGGTCACTGAATTAAATCATACTCTATTTGCATTCTGGCATTTAAATGCTATAGAATATTTTAGATGTCCAAATAATCCTAAACTGAAATGTTCCATGTTGGTTATATGCTAAACAGTGGGCATGAGCAGTTTAGTGATTTTTGAAAGTGCCTAAGCATTTTTAGAAAAGCCACAAAGTTGCAGAAAAATATAAAACAGGAAATAAAATAGAGAAAGGAGAAACTTACCTGGCTTACCTGCAGCCCAGCTGTGCGGCCCAACACTGTAGCCAGCCCGGCCCAACTCCTCCCATGTCTTCAACCTCGTGCCAGTAGGCACGAGGGCGTGTGCCCGCGGCACGCACGCGTGCGCCCGGCCACCTCCTGCTTTCCCGGGGCGCCCTGAGCCTTCCGTCGCGCCACGCCACCCCCCAGACCCGTATGGATCAATCTCTCCCTCCCTCGCTCTCCCCCTCGCCCGTTCCCCGCCATGGCCGAAGCCTCCATGGGTGCACCGCCGCCATTCGCCGCTGCCATCTCCCTTCCCACGCCATCCAGCTATGGCACGAGCTCCGCCTCGACCCCCGCGTCCTCTGCACCAATCCAGGCACCGCCAGGAGCTCCGTGACGACGACTCCGAGCTCTTCTTCCTCCTCGGACCCGTGCATCACCGTCGTCGATTTTCCGGATCCCGTGCCTCCCCTGCCTCACCAGCAGCACCAGAAGAATTGCGGTGAGCTGCTGCATCGTTTCCCCCATGCCCAGTTTCCTAATTTGTGCCCTAGCTAGCTCCACCACCCCGCCCAAAAGCTTGCTCGCTGCCAGCCATGTCGCCGCCGTGGCTAGAGCCCGCAAATGTCGCGTCAGAGCATGTTTTCATCCTCAGCGCATTACCAGGAACCCAGAACACCTACCCACTCGTCCTCCCGTGCACCGTAGCATGTTCTCCACCTTCACCGAACTCCGGCCGCCGCAGAAGCGGACACCGCCGTTGATCTAGGTCATCTCCGGCGACCCACTAGCACCAGCCGACGCGGGCGAGGCTCGGGGTCCCAACGGTGCCATCCGCGCCTCGAACCGTGGCCTGTGCTGCGATTCCGTGCATCGCCGCCGTCTCGGACCTCGCCGGTGGTTAGTCGCCGGCAGGTTTGACCGATTTGACTGGGGGTTTGACACCGTCGGACCAGGGTTTGACCACCCTGGGTCACTGACGCGTGGGGCTAGCCCTGCTAATTAACCTAGGTTAGTGTTAATTTATTTAGTTAGTTTAATTAGCCTCTGACATGTGGGCCCAGGCCTTAACTAAACTATATTAGGTTTAGTTTAATTTTAGTTAACCTTGTTAGTTAACTGTGTCACTGACGTGTGGACCCCACACGTGAGGTTTGACCTGGACCGAGCCGTTGACCTACTGACGTCACTGTGAGGTCATGCTGATGCAGTAAAGCACTTTCTGGATTTAAGTTTATTCAGAAAATTCCAGAAATTAGTATAAACTTCTAAAAATCATAGAAAATCAACCGTAACTCCGAATGAAATAAATTATATATGAAAAATCATCAGAAAAATTCAAGGAATCCATCTGTACCATTTTCATGCATGTTTAAGCAAGTTAACCTCACTGTTTAGGATGAAACATGATTAGGGCAAATTTCATAATAGGTTTGGAGTTGGAATTGATATAGTTTTGAATTCCCCTTCAATTAAAATGACTTTCTGTTGCATTGGCCCAAATCCCAGCATATTGCCATGTCATGATCATGCATACTATTGTTGCATTGCATTGATTGTGCCCTCCCTCTCTGTTGTCGGTATTCGTCCCCTCTCGATAGACGTACTTCCGACGATGAGTTCGATGACACCGATGAAGAGCTATAATATCTTCAGAAGTGCCAGGCAAGTAAAACACCCTTGTTCATTCCGATACAATCCCACTCTCTCGCTCCTACTCTCTTTTACTGCATTAGGACAACAACGATTCAACTATTACATGTTCCGATAGTTGAACCCCTTTCCTCTGCATGACCTGTCATTGCCAAAGTAAATAGATGAAACCCACTAGCATGAGTAGGAGTTGTTTGAGCCCTGATGTGCCTACTCATTCATGCTTATTTGTCATGCCTGCTACTGCTTAGAGTTGAGTCAGGTCTGATTCATCGGGGATGAATTGGAACAGTGATGAACATGTCCTATTGTGTGTGAGCTAAGTGTGTGAACACGATTTGGTAAAGGTAGCGGTGAGAGGCCATGTAGGAGTACATGGTGGGTTGTCTCATTGACACCGTCCTTAGGAACTGAGTTCTATGTTTGTGATCCATGAAACAGTTACTACCACGCATTGGGCCCGAAACCAATGGACCCTCTCGGCTTCTTGATCACCCTTGTCCTCTGTCCAGGAGTTGCAACTAGTTTCTGGTGTTTATAGGATATGTGTTGGCGGTCGTGCGTAGCGCTGACCCTAGGTGTGGGCTATGATGCGGTAGATACACCATGGCCGGGCATGCCGGGCGCCCGTTTGGTGTCTCGGAACCCTTTACACATCGTCCGGGGCTGTGTGTGGAAACCTCGGCCGGACTCCCTGCGGATGGAACCTGGATAGGCAATAAACCTGGACTAGAGACTTGAGTGTTTAGGTAGGCTGTGGCCGACACCCTCGTTGGGCTTCCGCTTGAAGGTGCCGAGTACATGTCGTGTAAACGGCGATAAGTGGTGAGAGCGTGTGTGAAGAAGTACACCCCTGCAGGGTTAACATCATCTATTCGAATAGCCGTGTCCACGGTAATGGACTTCTGGGTTGCCTATAACAGTTCATAGACAAGTGAAAGTGGATACTCTAAAACTCGCAAGATAAGTGTGAGTTCTATGGATGGCCTTCTCGTAGGGAGACGAGAGCGGATCCATAGTGGTGCATTGAATGGTGAACATGTGGACTCGTGTGCGCCATCTCAAAAGAGTTGCTTGTAGTCGTAGTTCAGATTAGCCACTGAGTCAAAGCTGGCTTGCTGCAGTTAAACTCCACCACCCCCTTTGTTGATACCGGTGCATATGTAGTTAGTTCTGATGTAAGTCTTGCTGGGTACATTTGTACTCACGTTTGCCTATTCTATGTTTTTGCAGAGAGACATCAGTCTCGCTAGTAGTTCCGTGTGGAATTCGACGTTTAGCTTGATACCTCATCTACGATCTTGTGCCCTCGGCAGGATCTGGTAAATAGTCAGGCTTCTTAGCCTTTTTCATTTGTAGACGTCTGTACTCAGACATGTTAAGCTTCCGCATGTGCTTGATTTGTATGCTATGATTGTTGGGTCATGAGACCCATGTTTGTAATATCTCGCTCCTCGGAGCCTAATGAATAAATGTTTGAGTCATAGAGTCTTGTTGTGATGCCATGTTGTATTTACACATGTCGAGCATATTGTGTGTATGATTGAAATGCTTGGTATGTGTGGGATCCGACAATCTAGTTGTTTATCCTTGGCAGCCTCTCTTATGGGGAAATGTAGTCTTGTGCTTCCATGAGCCATAGTAGTCCGCTACAGCCCGGTTCACCGGAGTCCTGTTAGCCCAGCACTACTACTCAGGACACTTGACTGGCCGGCATGTGTTTCACTTCGTTCCTGTGTCTGTCCCTTCAGGGAAATGTCACGCGGTAACATCCGGAGTCCTGCCTAGCCTGCTACAGCCCGGGTTCCCGGAGTCCTGTTAGCCCAGTGCTATAGCCCGGATATACACGCTGCTGATCGACATGCTCGATGTGATTCATGTATGCCTGTTCCCATAGGTTAGTGCCGCTTTGGGTTCACGACTAGCCATGTCGGCCCGGGTTCTCTGTCATATGGATGCTAGCAACACTATCATATACGTGAGCCAAAAGACGCAAACGGTCCCGGGCCATGGTAAGGCGACACCCGTGGGAATACCGTGCGTGAGGCCGCAAAATGATATGAGGTGTTACCGCCTAGATCAACGTGACTTGGAATCAGGGTCCTGACAGCGTTGGTATCAGAGCCTGACTGCCTGTAGGATTACCAAGCCAAACCAGTCGAAGTTGAGTCTAGAAATGCTTTAGTTATATACGGGAATTGATTGTGGAAGGGAACGTAAGCCTCTTTTTGCTCCTTATACCTTATGCCTTCTGATCTGAGTCATTCTCTTCTCATTCTACGCGGGTTAAGAAACTAGGCCTTCTCATCTATCTATTAGGATGACGTGTTACTAATCCGTAGACTTATAGGATTGTTGGATTCAAGTCTCAATTCAGTTCCTTTTACCTCCGTATGCTCATAGCTGGCCTCAGAACCTTGATATTGTGTTGTTGAGTGGTTATGCCACCATTTTGCAGGATGTATCAAACCGTTTTGAGCATTTACAGCCGTTATGCTGTCCGAGTCATCCCAGGTTTCTAAGTAGTCTGATGCATTTGCAAATCCTTTCTTTCCATTTCTGATATCCTCTTGGGCCAGATTAATCACACTAATCGGTGAGTTGAGGTACTTTATTGTCTTGACATATATGTTGGAGCTATCATTATGACCCTAGGTGTTTTAGGGAGTCACCTAGTAATATAGCCATGTTTTGTGTTCCGTTGTGATGATTCTGTCCACCATTCTCAAAAGCATCCCGTGATGCCATGTAGTGGTAGGTATTCTATTCATGGGTTCTTGAACCCGAGATTCACCCTACTTATCTCATGTTGATAGTGTTGCTAGTTCCTTTAAGATACTAGTAACCTTTGCGATAGTCCTCGAGATCCATGGTATTTCCTTCTTCCAAATACCATGAACCATTAAGGCAGAAGTTCTTTGAACCAAAAGATCACCATTAGAGTACTCCTGAGGAGTTCTCCATTCATAATTGTGTCTCTGCCGGTCCTACCTCTCAGCATGGGTCATCCGGAAGAAATATGTTGAGCTTGTTCGACATACTAACCTATGCATCCACAACTCAGAAAGATATATGTTCCTTGAGTTGTCCCTCTGTAGTTGTATTCCGATCCTTGTCTATTAGTTGATAGCCAAGTTTATGTCGTGCATTCGTGTTATCGATGCCTAGTATTCTTGTGGTTCGTCAAGACGTTCTATTTCAGAATGACTAGGAGAAACAAACTCCAGTACCTCATCCATATCCAGGATTGGGTCAAAGCAGTTGTATTCCGCAGATCAAATGCAATCAAGCTTTGATTCTGTTCTACCCTGAAGTATTACCCACTTTTATGTCAGGAACGTCATGAGAATTGCACCTTATCTTATGAATTCTTGATGCAGTGATACTCTCACCATCATCGTTCATTCCTCGGTCCCGTGTTGCCATAACCGGAATGCCAACAAGTGAACTGTGATGTGTGAAATCAATACTCCTAGCAACCTCGATGCTTGGTAGTTAATGGACAATACTCACATTCTTAGCGTGTTGGTTATTGAATCATCATTCTAAGATTGATCATGCTACCTGATCCTTTTCCCTAGTGCACTCTTCGATCAAGAGTTGGGACTATGTCTATCCTTGCTTATTTGATCATATCGTCTTGCCCTGAAAAGCAAGATTGTCTCGAGCTTAGTAACATATCGGTGGTTCATTATTTCCGAAGATCTTCTCGGAAGTATTACCTGGCTGTCACCTGACCGGTATGTTGAGTTCGTGATTAAATGGGTTTTCTTATAAATCACCTCTTCTCCAAGAATCTGTGTTGGATATCCCTGAGCTAGTTGGTTAAGTTGAACAAGAACTTGGAGAGTTGGAAGATAAAAGGCTTTGCCGAATTTGGTTCTTCCTGAAGGGATATTTTTGTGTTGTGTGTGTGTTGAAGAAAGATGATATATTCACCAATTGGTCCTCGTGATCAATTGTTGGATCTATTGTCTTGTCAAAACTTTGACTTGAGTATGGGTTATCGTCAAGTCAAATCAGAACCAACGATGTTCATAGTGTTGTCTTACTCGTGGTTGATCCCTCGAGAATACACCATTACATCTTTTGGTCTGACCAATGCTATCACCGTGTTCACATGATGGTGGAAGTCCAGTGATATGGAAATTCCGATGAGTTGTTGTTGAGCCCATCAGCAGCATCTTATTTTCTCCATGGCTCATGTCGAACATCAAGCTAGTGTTGGAAACTTGTGCAAGCATATCTTCATGCTCTGTTCATGATGTATCTGTCTGGATGAAAGAAGTGACTTCCTCTGGTTCACGTGAAATCGATGCAAGTTGCCACCGTGAATTCGAGAAAGATTGTTTTTGTTTCCTCTGGGATCTTCCCAAGTTAGTCACGCAAAGGTGCGAAGTACTCTATGGTTTGATAGGTTGGCCACCTCTATTCTATATGTGTTTCCTAGCACACCAAGCCACTGACTGATTTGTTCAAGGAGAAGAAGTTCCTTCTTAAGAATCATGACTTATGTCAGGACTTCATTATCCTCGATGACGGTTCCCCAACCTGAACTTGGTAGTATTTTATTATAAGACTACCACGTGGTCATGCTTGTCTCGGATAGCGTGTTCACAGGTTTGTAGCAGAACCAGCTCATGTTTTGGAGCCTGCTATCGCAGTTCATTCCCCGAGAATCTCGCAACGTCATCTCGTTAAATTGTGTTGCAAACCTTCATTTTCGTTTCTAGACTCGATGAGTCTGGAATATCCTGACACCAACCAGATCTGAATCTCAGGCAGATATGATGGTTGGAGCATTTTCCAAGAACTATAATATCGGTCTCTCGATAATTGGTAAAGTGGATGTCGTGGCCAACACACCCAGTCAGAAGATCTATTATTGTAGTATCTTGATTGAAGAAGTTGGCCACCTCTCTATAAGGATTTCGTAGGATTTTCTCCAGAAGTTGTTCCTTATGGATCCTTTGTATTCCGAAGTCCGACCACTACTTGATGGCTATGTTGATGCTGTAAAGCATGACCATGGTAACCAGTACATCAAGGGGAACATTAGAAGCGGAGTGCTAAATGTCTCTCGGTCGATCATCCAGATTTTGATTCCTTGGCCTCGCTAAGGTGAAATCTGAGAACGTGTTATCTTTCTTTGCATCTGCATCTTCCACCATTATTCATCATGGTAGCATGTTGTGTTGCCAGGATCCTTGACACGGATATTGGTAAAACCTTGATTGATACGGAAATGCTCAAGTTCTTGAGAGCATGCTTAAGCACTAGGATTTATTGCCGGCATTAACTGGGATCCGTTCTCAGTTTCTTCAGTTATGCCATAACCTTTCAAACAGTGGAATATCTCTCTACTGTTGGGTTCCTCCCTAGTTACTAGAATCATTCCCAGCATTTGCATTTTGTTCCCATCTTGCACCTCCATTGTGTCCTCCTACTACGGACTACCCTTCTCAGTAATTACTGATCAGGATCATCTTCAAAGTGGTCCTACCACGGGTTCCATCTATTTCTGATGATAAACCAATCATCCATTGCGTTTTCTTCAACAAGGTAGTCCACATCATCCATTCTAGTATGAGTATGCCATTTCTTCAAGATCCTTCACGCGATCGTTTGTGATTGCCTCAGGCTGGTGAGAAGAGTTTCAATGATCTCTGAATCAAAAGTAATTCTTTTTGCCACTTAAGGGAATATTTCTACGAGTCACTTTTCCCTAAGGTGTCCCATTATGGAATCATGGCAATTACCTCCTCGCTACTTTGAAACCATGCACCATCCTACTCCAGCGTGGAATTGTTGCCTACCAATTTGAAACCTTGTCATCTATAACTTTCCATCTCTCTCGATGTGTGTTTTGTGTCTCAGCTCAAGAGATATTCTAATGTATCACTCCATGAGTTGATCTTGAGTTGCTCGATCTTTGAGAAGATCGTTTCCTGTAGAGTTTCCTTCCCTCTTCATCGTGTTGGATGAAGATCTCGAAGACAAAGACGTCAAGAGCAATGTGATGCAATATATCGGTATCTTCGAGAAGGACACTTGGATCAAGAAGACTGTGATAGTTTTGTGACCCCTCTGTCTTCTTACTCCACTTCTTGAATCTCGGGACGAGATTCTTGTTTTAGTGTGGATGAGTTGTCACATCCCAAGTTTTGGTAATGCCTAGTGCTAACATATGGTGTTGCATCATGTCTACTTTACTCAGAAAATTGAAATGGGGATGACAGAACCCCCAGCACCCCATTAATCCAGCTAGGATTTACTAAAATATTTTTCAATGAACCTGAAATGCCCTTCTAAAATGTGCATCATCTTTGCCTTGGTCTTAAACCTCTGACAGAAATGGTGCACATATTTCTAGGACATCATAGGGTCACTGAATTAA
This sequence comes from Triticum dicoccoides, assembly GCF_002162155.2. NCBI lineage: Eukaryota > Viridiplantae > Streptophyta > Magnoliopsida > Poales > Poaceae > Triticum > Triticum dicoccoides. The sequence goes on from NC_041382.1 coordinate 331,945,887, forward strand.
ATCATACTCTATTTGCATTCGGGCATTTACATGCTATAGAATATTTTAGATGTCCAAATAATCCTAAACTGAAATGTTCCATGTTGGTTATATGCTAAACAGTGGGCATGAGCAGTTTAGTGATTTTTGAAAGTTCCTAAGCATTTTTAGAAAAGCCACAAAGTTGCAGAAAAATATAAAACAGGAAATAAAATAGAGAAAGGAGAAACTTACCTGGCTTACCTGCAGCCCAGCTGTGCGGCCCAACACTGTAGCCAGCCCAGCCCAACTCCTCCCCTGTCTTCAACCTCGTGCCAGTAGGCATGAGGGCGTGTGCCCGCGGCATGCACGCGCGCGCCCGGCCACCTCCTGCTTTCCCGGGGTGCCCTGAGCCTTCCGTCGCGCCACGCCACCCCCCCAGACCCGTATGGATCAATCTCTCCCTCCCTCGCTCTCCCCCTCGCCCGTTCCCCGCCATGGCCGAAGCCTCCATGGACGCACCGCCACCATTCGCCGTTGCCATCGCCCTTCCCACGCCATCCAGCTATGCCACGAGCTCCGCCTCGACCCCCGCGTCCTCTGCACCAATCCAGGCGCCGCCAGGAGCTCCGTGACGACGACTCCGAGCTCTTCTTCCTCCTCGGACCCGTGGATCACCACCGTCGATTCGCCGGACCCCGTGCCTCCCCTGCCTCGCCAGCAGCACCAGAAGAACTGTGGTGAACTGCTGCACCGTTTCCCCCATGCCCCGTTGCCTAATTTGCGCCCTAGCTAGCTCCACCACCCCGCCCGAAAGCTTGCTCGCCGCCGGCCATGTCGCCGCCATGGCTAGAGCCCACAAACGTCGCGTTAGAGCATGTTTTCGTTCTCAGCGCGTTCCCAGGAACCCAGAACACCTACCCACTCGTCCTCCCGTGCACCGTAGCACGTTGTCCACCTTCGCCGAACTCTGGCCACCGCAGAAGCGGACACCGCCATCGATCTAGGTCATCTCCGGCGACCCCACTACATCAGCCGACATGGACGAGGCTCAGGGTCCCAACGGTGCCATCCGCGCCTCGAACCGTGGCCTGTGCTGCGATTCCGTGCATCGCCGCCGTCTTAGACCTCTCCGCGGTTAGTCGCCGGCAGGTTTGACCGATTTGATCGGGGGTTTGACCCCGTCTGACTAGGGTTTGACCACCCTAGGTCACTAACGCGTGGGGCTAGCCCTGCTAATTAACCTAGGTTAGTGTTAATTTATTTAGTTAGTTTAATTAGCCTCTGACATGTGGGCCCAGGCCTTAACTAAACTAGATTAGGTTTAGTTTAATTTTAGTTAACCTTGTTAGTTAACTGTGTCACTGACGTGTGTACCCCACATGTCAGGTTTGACCTGGACCGAGCCGTTGACCTGCTGACGTCACTGTGAGGTCATGCTGACGCAGTAAAGCACTTTCTGGATTTAAGTTTATTCAGAAAATTCCAGAAATTAGTATAAACTTCTAAAAATCATAGAAAATCAACCGTAACTCCAAATGAAATAAATTATATATGAAAAATTATCAGAAAAATTTAAGGAATCCATCTGTACCATTTTCATGCATGTTTGAGCAAGTTAACCTCACTGTTTAGGATGAAACATGATTAGGGCAAATTTCATAATAGGTTTGGAGTTGGAATTGATATAGTTTTGAATTCCCCTTCAATTAAAATGACTTTCTGTTGCATTAGCCCAAATCACAGCATATTGCCATGTCATGATCATGCATCATATTGTTGCATTGCATTGATTGTGCCCTCCCTCTCTGTTGCCGGTATTCGTCCCCTCTCGATAGACGTACTTCCGACGATGAGTTCGATGACACCGATGAAGAGCTATAATATCTTCAGAAGTGCTAGGCAAGCAAAACACCCTTGTTCATTCCGATACAATCCCACTCTCTCGCTCCTGCTCTCTTTTACTGCATTAGGACAACAACGATTCAACTGTTACATGTTGCGGTAGTTGAACCCCTTTCCTCTGCATGACCTGTCATTGCCACAGTAAATAGATGAAACCCACTAGCATGAGTAGGAGTTGTTTGAGCCCTGATGTGCCTACTCATTCATGCTTATTTGTCATGCCTGATACTGCTTAGAGTTGAGTCAGGTCTGATTCATCGGGGATGAATTGGAACAGTGATGAACATGTCCTACTGTGTGTGAGCTAAGTGTGTGAACACGATTTGGTAAAGGTAGCGGTGAGAGGCCATGTAGGAGTACATGGTGGGTTGTCTCATTGAAACCGTCCTTAGGAACTGAGTTTTGTGTTTGTGATCCATGAAACAGTTACTACCACGCATTGGGCCCGAAACCAATGGACCCTCTCGGCTTCTTGATCACCCTTGTCCTCTGTCTAGGAGTTGCAACTAGTTTCTGGTGTTTATAGGATATGTGTTGGCGGCCGTGCATAGCGCTGACCCTAGGGGTGGGCTGTGATGTGGTAGATACACCGTGGCCGGGCATGCCGGGCGCCCGTTTGGTGTCTCGGAACCCTTTACACATCGTCCGGGGCCGTATGTGGAAACCTCGGCCGGACTCCCTACGGATGGAACCTGGATAGGTGATAAACCTAGACTAGAGACTTGAGTGTTTAGGTAGGCTGTGGCCGACACCCTCATTGGGCTCCCGCTTGAAGGTTGCCGAGTACATGTCGTGTAAACGGCGATAAGTGGTGAGAGCGTGTGTGAAGAAGTACACCCCTGGAGGGTTAACATCATCTATTCGAATAGTCGTGTCCACGGTAATGGACTTCTGGGTTGCCTATAACAGTTCATAGACAAGTGAAAGTGGATACTCTAAAACTCGCAAGATAAGTGTGAGTGCTATGGATGGCCTTCTCGTAGGGAGACGAGAGCGGATCCATAGTGGTGTATTGAATGGTGAACATGTGGACTAGTGTGCGCCACCTCAAAAGAGTTGCTTGCAGTCGTAGTTCAGATTAGCCACTGAGTCAAAGCTGGCTTGCTGCAGTTAAACTCCACCACCCCCTTTGTTGATACCGGTGCATATGTAGTTAGTTCTGATGTAAGTCTTGCTGGGTACATTTGTACTCACGTTTGCCTATTCTATGTTTTTGCAGAGAGATGTCAGTCTCGCTAGTAGTTCCGTGTGGACTTCGACGTTTAGCTTGATACCTCAGCTATGATCTTGTGCCCTCGGCAGGATCTGGTAGATAGTCAGGCTTCTTAGCCTTTTTCATTTGTAGATGTCTGTACTCAGACATGTTAAGCTTCCGCATGTGCTTGATTTGCATGCTATGATTGTTGGGTCATGAGACCCATGTTTGTAATATCTTGCTCCTCGGAGCCTAATGAATAAATGTTTGAGTCGTAGAGTCTTGTTGTGATGCCATGTTGTATTTACACATGTCGAGCATATTGTGTGTATGATTGAAATGCTTGGTATGTGTGGGATCCGACAATCTAGTTGTTTATCCTTGGCAGCCTCTCTTATGGGGAAATGTAGTCTTGTGCTTCCATGAGCCATAGTAGTCCGCTACAGCCCGGTTCACCGGAGTCCTGATAGCCCAGCACGACTGCTCAGGACACTTGACTGGCCGGCATGTGTTTCACTTCGTTCCTGTGTCTGTCCCTTCAGGGAAATGTCACGCGGTAACATCCGGAGTCCTGCCTAGCCTGCTACAGCCCAGGTTCCCAGGGTCCTGTTAGCCCAGTGCTACAGCCCGGATATACATGCTGCTGACCGACATGCTCGATGTGATTCATGTATGCCTGTTCCCATAGGTTAGTGCCGCTTTGGGTTCACGACTAGCCATGTCGGCCCGGGTTCTCTGTCATATGGATGCTAGCAACACTATCATATACGTGAGCCAAAAGACGCAAACGGTCCCGGGCCATGGTAAGGCGACACCCGTGGGAATACCGTGCGTGAGGCCGTAAAATGATATGAGGTGTTACCGGCTAGATCGACGTGACTTGGAATCGGGGTCCTGACAACAACGAGCTAGCATAAGTCCTGCATTTCATTTAATTCATACTGGCATTCGTGTATGATTTGTGTGCAGTGGCGGATCCACGAATTCAAGTTACCAGGGGCGAACATTTAACTTAAAAAATACGAAGGCACTTGCACTCCGGAAATCAACATAACTTGAGAAATGTGAAGCTACATGCACTTTGAAAACCACCTAATGATCCAAAGTAGTTCAGATTATAAACACTAAATGATGCAAGCACCAAAAAACACAAAATGCAACATGGTGTACAAGGACTACAAACATGGTCTGTACCTGCTTGAATTATTCGTTCTCTGGCTGAAAATATCGAAGTGTAATTGCAACTATAACAAGTGCGCAAACTGCATATCAATATATCTATCCTGCACAAGTATGCCAATAGTTTCAAACAACATATTAGAAAAGTATTTATGCTACATTGTCATGATACGGGGACTTTCTGGTAGATGGCCTCGATGTTTCCTCAAGCCATGAAAATGCACTATAATTTGCTTGTCATCAATGCCTGCAAATCTCTATGTCTCTCTCAACATAGAAGATCATCATTAGATACTAAATCCTTCAATGGGAGCTTGCAAAATGCTTGCATTAGATGCCTCATTAGACACTATATGTTCATCACCAGGAGCATGTAAAGTGTTTGCATCAAATCCTTCATTAGCAGTCTGTTCATTAGACACTTCAGGCTCAAGAACAACATGAGCTTGGATGTTTGCACCGGAAACTTGATTAGATTCATCAGATTCAGTCAGTTCAGTATTGATTGGGGGAGTTATAAAATAGGTAGAAATTGGTTTCATATTCACATAGATTCCCTACATATAAGTAGTTTTACAACACCATCAGATTTAACAATTGGCCAGAAATTGAAGAGTTGAATTAGATATAATCAGGGATGTGATGTACCTGCTCATTGCGCATGCTACTCTTGCAAGCTGCGACTGTCTGTTTGCGCAAGATCGATGCCATGCCCGTGCTGCCGCCGCTGCCTCCCATGCAGGCTACACCCAGGGTTGGATCTTCATCTTCTTGTCCTTCCGTTTGCTTGAGGCCCGGCGGCCGCCCTCCAACGAGGGCGTGAGGAAGTGTTGTGTCGGTCTGTCCAGCGGCAGCTAGGTTAGGAGGAACCAGACTGGAGGCTGGAGCGGATGAATTGGGATTTTTCCTGCTATCGATCGATATGGGAGGCACTCATTTGGGCCGCGAGCCTGCTATAGGGCCTTCCTTGCACTTATGTTATTGGCCTATCCAAATTGAAATATTTTTCTTCATTTTTTACACTGCCTGCTTGTGCGTTGGGACGAACAAAACTAGCATGGGCCAACCTGGACGACTCAAACTAGGTGCACACTTTCGAGCCACCCGAGGCGGCCGCCCATACCAGCCCCTATGGTGCGTCGCCCCTTTTTGCGTGTATGATAGGGGTAGTGAAAAATATTCCAGTGGCGCTTTTGATTTACCCACAGAATGGTTGAATTGCTTGTGTCTATGAACTGAGTTCGCCAATAATGTGAAGGATGCCAGTCTTTTCATCCTATTGTAGATTGCTTAGATCTCGATATGCCAAAAGTATTCACATGAAATATATAGTAAAAGCTAGTGTGATGTGTGTGGCTACAACTAGTCTGACTACACGTCCTCATATAACATATCAAGGACGCACCATCTTTCCAGATTAACCATTCGACTTACCAATGCAGTGTGGGAAGAAAGAAGTATTGGGACTGCGTATCCAAGGAATTGATGCCATGGACTCCTTCCTCCAACCTTGTAAGTGAAAAAAGTTGCGGTGTGCCTGTACAAAGAACTAGCGTAAGTTCAGTTACCTGCTTCTCGGAATTTTAGTTAGCCACTTATTGCAAAAAAATTCAATTATGTTTCTTGTCTTAATTTAGTGTGCTACTGATTACATAATGCCACAGCCTGTAAATCCTATTATAGACTGCGCCTATCTATGTGTTCGATACTTACTGTTAAGAATTACCTATTTGCCTGAACTTAAATAGCTACTTGTTTGTTTAACTGCTTTGCTACTGCAACAACGGGTTACAATGATGTTAATAACTACTTTTCAGCATCGAATTGAAACTCTTTAATTCCTTTTTTGTTTAACTGGTTTGCTATTATAACCCGAGTTGAGATGTTTTGCTAACTTCAACTTTTCTTAATCCAATCGAGACTTTAATGGCAAAACAGGTTAGCCCAAGATCAAAGAGCGAGGTCCCCATGGATGTTGTATCATCCCACAGCAGTGGCACAGGCCCAATCGTGCATTATGAATTGCCAACTACTGTTGCTCTAGAGGCTAAACTAGTGGTAGAAAGAGATTCTGCTTCTGCACTTAGATATGAAGTTGACATGTTGAGGAAGCAAACAGCACAATCAGTAGCAGTACTCAAGACAACCATTAAATATTTGGTGGATTTCAAAATGAAGCAAGCTGAGACTGACCACATTGCTAAGGTCCTGAAGGAAAAAAGGAAATTAAATTCCCACTTGGTAAATCGTAGGTGAAATGTTCTTTCCATCGTTGAATAACCTTTGTGTTATTTGTTCATGTAATCAATCAAACCATTTGTTTTAGAGATCATGTAATTATTGTTTTTTGTTTTTTTGGTTTGTAATTTTATTTGAGCACAAGTCTGTATTAATTGATAAGACTTGGAGACATTTCATTTTGATTGTTGTGCCAGACCTACAAATATGCCAATCGGGTTGAATGTGCATTCAGCAATAATAGTAGTATAGATGGACCATAAGTGGCAGGCATCGGAAAGGGCCAAGATGTTGTAGTAGCTTGGCTAAATAAGGATGATGTTGTAGCAAAGAAAAGTACAGCGGCCTGGCTTATGTATGTTAGTTGACATTATTGATCCATATACTCTATAAGTGTTTATATGTCTGTTAGTTCTGTACATTCTTGGTTGATTGACTCGGTATTTGAATCTTGATACATCGCTTGTGTACATATCTAATTGCGAGTACACATTATGTTGCGTGTGACCTTTGAGTTGGACATGATGTGTTCCAAATATTCGAATTCACCTTAAACTGGATTCTAGCTTATGAATTTGAGTATCGGCATTTGTAAACCATATTCATATATGATAGTGGAATATATCTTTGTCGTCCTTTTGAAGATATATAAAAACACATAGAATGATTTATAAAGATTCGTATAGGAATACAAAATGGATTCGAATTTAGTTGCCAGGGTAAACCTGGATGCTTATTGTCCCAAAATTCGAAAGAAGCGGAAAAATGTCCACTCCCACATCGGCTGCCCGAAGCCAAGTGTTTGGGAGATGGAAATTAATGTCTACCCATTACACAGACAATCCATCGGCCCGATTTCCACTGCTCTAAATAGGGGTAGGATAGTAACTTCAATTAGACGTGACACGACCGCCTCTGAGCCCATTCCGACATGGTGGGCGCCGAACATGGGCAGTAAAACACATTTGATTCAAGCTCATCCTAAAGACCTATGTTTCTCCCTCCATTTCCCCATTCATACACGGTGGGCGGCAAAACAAACTCGACTCGGCCGAAATCGATGTAGGCAATTATTTTCAATAGGGGCAGGTTTGTAACTTCACTCAGACGTGATACAACCGCCCTACCTGTTAGCCCCATTCATACACCATGGGCGCCAACCATGGGCGCCAACCACCCTCTCTTCGCCTGAAATCGCTCTGGGCAAATATTGGCGAGATGCGAGATTACCGTCGTATCCCCAACCGACGAGACGTCCAAATTTTAAACGGGGGCTAAGTTCGTAACTTCCCCATATTTCAGACAAGCGCGTCCCAAAAACATGGTTCCCCATACCTCTCCCTCCATTTTCCCATTCATACACCATCCGCGCTGGAACACCATCCCCACACCAGCCTCCGTCCGCCACCCCATCCATCGCCGCCGTCCTCCACCACATCCATCGATGCCGTCCTCCACAACATCCATCGCCACCATCCTCCACCATGCCAGAGCGCCTACCAAGACCGCGTCATCCACTTCTAGAGATGGACGTTTCTCATCCACGGCGACGGACCAAGGAGCCTTGCATCACATCCTCTCGCTTCATCGGCACTGCCGCCCTCTTTGTCAGGGCCGCTCACACGACCTTCTCTTCCACCGCAACGGGACTTATCCCCTGGTGCACCCGTCTACCGTCGCAGATCTACTTCAACGCCACTGACAACCATCACACCCCCGATGCCTACACGGCGCTGCAAGAGAGGTGGAACTTCATATATCCTCAACTTTTTGATCTCAACCAGAAAATAGATCTTAACTTGGTTACTCTACTTTCTTTTCAGCTCTTAGAATTTAGTTCTTAGTTTGAAGCAAACAATGGCTGCTAAATATCATTTCTCTGGTTTCCCCCTTTTATGATCACTATACGATCAGAATACGTGATTCGTGTCATAATAGCACTGCTCGACCCATCAAGCTAAACAAGCTTAGTTGTTCAAATACGAATCTGATATTATTCAAACGGATTTGTTTAATTGATCAGCTAAATGTTCCTAAATTAGTTTCAAAAATGCATGTTCGCCGCTCGGGTGTGTATCTCTATAGGGTGCCCACGATGGGTCGGCCCACCCTGGGATTTTTGGTCGTCCCAGGCCCCGATTCCCCTCTATTCTGTTGCGTGCTTCCGATCTCTACTCGCCCCCAGCCGCCTGCCTCACTAGCGACTTGCCGTCCCCGGATGACATGACTCTAGGAGGATACGCCGGACTAACAGGAGGTCAGGAGCCGCTCTCCCAACAACGTCACCGTTGCCCGGGCGCGCCACCGTGCCTACCTTCCCAGTTCGTTCAGGGCTCACGCGTGCAGCAGCCACTAAGCAAACCCGATTTATCCTGAGATAAGTCCTCAACACTCAGCAGTCACTCCTCATCACCCATTTTCTAATTGATTCATTACTCATTAGGAAGGACTGTCATTAGGGTTTGTTGTGTGCTCAGTGCTACCTACACTTAATGGTTCAGATGTATTTCGGTAATCTTTAGTACCTGTAAAGTTCACAGGGTTTTCAAAATTCCGGCCCTTCGAACAGACACTAGTCATTTTGCATTGTTGGTCGTAGTGACATTAACCCAGATTACTACTACAAGCCATGTTGTTGACAATTTTACTTTTCTTTCTTACTCATTTGATATAATATCCAATTATTCACGTCGATTAGTTGCAAACAATAAGTGGTAGACAAACTTCCTGACTCAGATTTTGGACGGTCTCTTACTGCAATTACAATTCTGCATACTTGTCCTAGTAAGCTCACAAGTAAATGATTGATTCACTACATCTATGCTTGCCTTGTCATATTTGTTGTCAATATTCTTTTAGGGTGGACCACCCTGTTTCTAAATACTGCAACCATAGACATGAGTGAATAGTATTTCTCTATGTGATCTCTTCCATCATGTGTGGGCAACGAACACTGCATTGTATAGAAAGAAAGTGTCATTTCTAGATTTTACATAGGCTTTGATCTTTTACATGGAATACAATCTGCCTACTTGCTTTGTGTCGCACTACCAACACTCCACCCTTGAAGCTAAACATTATGCCACTCATAATTCCTTAGTTTATTTGTTCAAATACGAATTTCATATGATTCTAATGTTCCTACTTCAGTTTTGAAATATGTGTCTGCCTGTTATAGAGACATAAGGGGTTTGTATTTCTGTGTGTGGTCTGGTCAGCACGGTTGGGGGTGAACTTTGCATATGTAGGGGTTTGTAGGGAGACACTCTTCGAGTTGAATCCGCAATGCGTACCATAGATAATCTGACTACTTTTTATGTTTTCATGAATCTCAGGTTCTGAACAGCATCATAATGATTATGAGCTTGCGCGCATGAAAGAATAAAGCAGAACAATGCCATGGTTGTCAAACTTGGCATTAAGGGACTGAAATCGAGTCTAGATGCAATGCAATGCAAACGCTCTCCACCTACAGATTCATGCTCAGAATATGATCCTAATAGTGATTCTGAGCTAGAGGGAGACCTAAGTCAATGTAGCTCCCTAGTGGAGGAGTCAGAGGAAGATGCCCTATCTTATTCACCCATCAAGGTGCTTGCTGTAACTTTCCAAGGTTATATTTGTCGCACATATCTTGCAACTGATGCTTTGCATTTCTTCTACTTTGTTGAACTGTCATTAGCTTAGTTTACACATCGTGCATGTGAATACGCCCTGCCTATCCATTTTCAGTACATATTCCATCTGTCATCATACCATATTTATCCATTCAAATGTTGTTCTTGTGTATCAGACGTTCAAAAGGAAGAGGGCGATTGCTGATCGTGGAGGAGCACAAGCAAAGTATTTGGAAAAGGTAGCGGCACCTGATAAATCAAATAGCCCATTAGGTGTAGTTGCAATATCACCTGACCCACAAAAACACCCCAACTCTAGAAGACTCTAGCCCTACTACACTAGTCATTTATGATGCCCCAACTCAGCAGACCCCAACTGCAGTAAACATTATGATTATGCCAGTTGACATAGCACCAGCTCTACGATGCAAAACTCCCATTCCAGCAAATAGTACACCAAATCCAGTTGCCAAATCCCTTTTCGAACCGGAGATGGCCCCAATTACAGCAAATAGGACCCCTGTTCAATTTCTTCCCAGTTTAGAAGACAAAGCTTATATTGTTGTGAGGAACTTTGTGCGCATCTTTCCTTCATGGAAAGATTATACCGCAGACACAGAACGATTTCCAGTCTTCCTCCATATGTTTCTGTGACAGAAGACACAAGATTTCATTATTTTAAATAGGCGAGGACCAAACTGGATTGTGAAGATGAGCAAGGGTTGGTTGCACTTTTCAAGCACTCATTGATGAAGTATCGTTCCTACCTGAGGCAAGCGCACTTTGATGGCAAGCCTCTAAACAAAATTTCTTTGAAGTCTCCGGTGCTACATTTATCCGACGGTGACTGGAATAATCTTGTTACACAATGGTCTCGGCTGCAGCGTAAGGTACTATCTATGATATCACATCACAATTTGAACTACATTTATGCATTTGCCTTAATGTCTCACTTGTACGAAAACTGTCAGCAGAAGAACATTCATTCTCAAGGGACCACAGAATCTCACAACTATACTGCACACTGCATTGCTCTTTTGAGTACCTCTTGCCCTATATGACCATACTTACTTTCATAGTTGTTTGATTATGTAGCATCACTGCACATGTTAGCCTTGTTATCGTCCATTTGGTGGACACTATAAGATCCTATGGACTCTTACATAAATTTAGAATCAACTCCATGCTTTTGAAGAGGTTTACCTCTGCAGTCCTCTTGTAAGGACTGAACGTCGTCTATCACCGTACTTACATTAACAGCTACTCCCTCCGTCCCATAATATAAGAATGTTTTGTACAGTACACCAGTGTTCAAAACACTCTTGTATTATGGGAAGAGGGATTGGTTCATTGTGTAGCATTCTGCATCTTATCTCCCTCGCCCACCATTTACTAAAAAAGATCAGATCTATATTTAATCTTACCAAAAAGTAGAATACACAGACAATGCTAGTGCAGAAGTGTAGCCCATTGCTCTTGTCAGTACATTTTTTTCCTGTAATGCTTGTACTTCTAGGGATTGGTAGTTGATTATGTAGCATCAATATGCATCTTATCTTCATTATCCTCTATCCCTTCCAATATTATCATATCTATAATTACTCTCTACAAAATGTAGAGTACAGGCAATGCTTATGAAGAAGATTCTGTGCTGAAATTCTTGAGTTATCCTTCCCTTGACATGGAGAATGGCATTATAAAGCCGGTGTTAACTGTTAATGTAAGTCAATCCTTCTAAAGCCTTTATCCTCAACTGCTGTTTAATTTACTCATACTCCCTATCATTTACTGCTGTTTAGTTTGTTGTTTCTACCAAAATGCATGTTCACAAGAACCGTAAGTTCTAAGTTTTACTTGTAAAACCAAATTCCTTATTCATACCATGCACATTACTCAATACTCCCTATATGTATGCTTGTTTTTGTGGATCTATAATCCAGTGTGTGTTGAAGCAGCCCACGTTTGCACCTTGTCATCTCCTGTTTTATCTTACTAGTGTGGATGATGATATGAACAAAATGCCATGCACATTAACCAAAATAGATACAACGATTTTCTTTGCCCTTCATCTATGCTTGTTATGTTGACATGGTAATCCAGTAGTGTGCTGAAGCTCCCCGCATTATGAACAATGCCAAATTATGCTATTGATATTTTGAACTTACTCTTTACTTTCTAATTTGAAATTGGATGGAATTGACAGCACAGTTATCATCTTTGTTTATACACGTGCAAAACATGTCATCTCTTTGCTTTGTTTACGAGTGATATGCCTGATGGCATGCACAAGTTTGCTGAAGGCTATGAGACAAACCCAACATATATTGCATCAAAGAAGGCAAAACATCTTGAAGATAGCGAGACAACCCCAACGTCTTGTCTTGATGCAGTGTTCAAGTTACTTGAGACTAGCAGTCAGACAAGCTCACATAATTCGTCGTCTGAATCAGTTTGACTTTTTCAGTCTCAAGTTCTAGCAGAAACGCATTCTGCAACTCAACTTCGACTTGAAGTCCTATCTCTTAGACAGATTGCGGAGAACACAAATGAGAACCTCATCGCTAAATAGCTACACCTGGAAGCTATGACCGACATGCTAGGCCGGTCTCACAGCCTTGCTCAGCAGCTTGCGCAGCAGTTCCTGCGCAAGGCTAACCTTTCTTGAACAATCTTGGAAGTGGTCTCGGTTCAGTATTATTTTGTTATGCTGCAATGGTGCCCAGTTTTTGTAAGCTGCTTCTTCGTTGCGCGTTATGATCACTGGTGGTGAACTTCGATGCCTAGTGGATGTAATATACCATAAATCATTTATTGTATAGTGTTGGTTTATTCTTAGTTACTATGCCGTAATTTCTTTATTGTATAGAGTAGGTTTGTTCTTAATTCCTACTAGTTACTGCCATCATTCGCTATCTGAAAAAAATCAGACGTAGTCGACTGGGCCGAAACATTCACCTTTAACGGGCCTAGTGTTTAGCGGGCCACAATTGGGCCGGCCTGCATCTTTCTTGGGCCCGAATCGTTGGGGCCTTCACACTTTGCGCGAGGCCCACAACTTACACCGGCCTATATTTTAGTTGGTCCTTTTGTGGACCCAGCGCTTAGTTTGCCCCAGTTAGTGTTGGGCCATTAACAGGCTGAATATTGTACTAGCCTGTTACGGCCCAGATGAAACCATGGGCCTTTAGCAGGCCGAAATGCATATTGGGCCTCAGTTTTCATTAGTCATCGACGGGACTTTAGTAGGCTGAAATGTAGACTGGGCCTTTTTGGGCCCAGTTATATCACGGGCAGTTACCAGGCGGAAACATATCTCGGGCCTTAGTTGGCCCACTGATATCATGGGCCTTTAAGAGGCCGAAATCTTAGTACATACATCAACAGGCCGAATTATGCGACAAGCCTTTAACAGGCCCAAAGTCACGTTGGGCTTACAGTTGCCACCTTTATCACGGGCCGTTAGTGGGCCCGATGTCCTGTCGGACCATATATGGCCCATGGGCAGCACGGGCCATTCCAGGCTGAAATGGGCCCATGTCTACATCGGGCCTCTAACAGGCCAAAAGTCACTGAGCTATAATTGGGCCAAAATATTCGGCGAACAATTAACGGGCCAGATCTGGCTTCGGGCCGTAAATGGGCCCAAATATTCAGCGAACAATTAACGGGCCAGATCTGGCTTCGGGCCGTAAATGGGCCTTTATTAAGCAGGCCGTTATTGGGCTGGCCCACTAGTACCTGAGTAAGTACTATGGGCCTTTGACTGGGCCCGTTTTTAACCTATATGGGCCTCTGTTGGGCCATGCCACGTGTCGACGTATCATAGGCGCTTTGGGTCCAATGAGTGGATGACATCTGTCCCAACGGTGAGCCGACACGTGTTTCCTCCAGCCAATGATGATTTTACACATGGAAAATCCCCATTGGTCGGGGCTGTTAATGGGTTATCGGTTCCAAAACCGGACCCGATAGCTTAACGACGTTCCGTTACGGTGGATGCCACGTGTCGGTCACCCTTGATGAAAGCACTTCTGTAATGCGTGATTTATCGTGATGGAAGTGGACACTTCTGTGATGATAATTTTGGTAATGTCATGGAACACTTCTATGACAGCACATGTATGACTATCTTGATTCAGTCATAAATTTGTCATGGATGTACATGCATGACAGGAAACGTGACCTACTATGACAGACACGTATCATCACAGAAGTGTATTTGTTTTGTAGTGTTCACAACTGGCCTCCTCCCTAATGCCGAAGACACTGTCCATTTGCCGTCGTGCACTGGGTTGTATGCCTCTTACTCCGTGCTGCTGGAGCTGCCTCGACGACGGCCGCGTGAACCGAACCGGAGCCGATTCACCCCCGCCATTGGTCACGGCGCTGGAGCGGCTCCACCTTCGGATTCATCCAGAGTCCTGACGCTGCTTCCCCGTAGCCGTCGACTGTCGCGACATTGTTGTTTCCCTGCCGGCGGTCGCCACCGCAACCGCGCCGGCCTCACTGACTCGGCAGCTGGACCTTCCTACTTCACCATGCTGCCAGATAGGTCGCACCCTCATCTCAAATCACTTTATTTAGGCACCAGTTGTATGAATTTTTATTTTGGGCCAATTGATTCCCAATGGGAAGCAGCACCCCTCGAGGGGGGAGCTCCTAGGCTGTCGGTTGGCTGGTGTCTAACGTAAGGGTGCGGGGCCGCAAGTTCGCCGCGGAAAAAGCGCTTAGATGGCTATCTTAGAGTTGTGTGTGTTGAAGGTACTGCCGCCGCCGGATCTGGATGGCGGGGAGCCTTTGTAGATTGGCCCGGGGGTAGCGCAACCACGGCAGTGCGGTGGGGCGGGGAGCGGGGTTTTGGCCGAGGCCACGGATAGCGGAGGCAGGCTGCTCTGCCGTTGGTCGCTGGCTCTTCGAGGAAGATTCCTAACAGTGTCAGTCGGGAGGCACAAGACGGCCATCAAGCCATCCGGCATAGATCGGACAGTTACCAAAATAAAATAAAATTGTGTGACCCCAATTTAGTCTTCAGTCAACAGACTTGTGACCACTCTCGTACCTTGCTGTTGATCTCTTAGTGTATTTCTTCAGATCAAAGAGATGTGTCGTTCTTAAAATTATGTGTTATTTGCATTTTCAGCCACACCATCTTCCGACTCACCGCAGTTGCTCCAACAAGGGAAGCATACACCAGAAGGGAGCTATAGTCCCCACTCAACAGTTCCCTGCATCGAATGTGCGTGCCCGACATGGACATCCACAAAAACTGTAGGGCCATCAACAAGTCAGCACATGATGCCCACTCCTATGGATGGCGTCCTGATAGGTTGTACCCTCATCTTACTTGTGTGCAAGATTTATGGCTTTGTTATTCATAAAAGCATGGAAAATAGATTATGACATTTCATTGTATATTCATGTTGATCGCTTACGAGTCTTGTTCAGGAGTTAACAATGTTCGACAGTTTAGCTAAGATACTTGTTCTTTAGGTATCGATGTCCCATAGTTATCATCCATCAGCCAATGCTATCCCACAGGCTGGTGATTATAGTATTATACCACTTCTAGTATTACCTATGTTGTTCTTTAATACTTTTGTGTGCCATCTAGTTAACCTTGAGTACAAACGATACATATTCTATAGCTTTCATCTGTGTTCTCCCTTTAGTTTTTGAGACCTGTTGCTGCTAGTTAACCCCAGTCCTACTATTTATGTCGTCTCCTACAGGCACTCATTACATAAATCTAACTACTAGTTGTCTTCCATGCATGTCAGATATAATTGCACACACTGATATATCCACAAGAACCTCACGGAGCAATGTAAAGGCCAATAAACTTGATGTCAATGATACCCAATATGATGGAACATGTAAAGGCAGTTCTTCAGAAGACTTGCAGAAAGATGTTGAATCCTCTTCACCCCACAAGGTCCTTGCTCTAACTTGGCCCGTGATATGGGTAGAACATGCATATAATTTCCTGGAGTGTATCAACTCTGTCGCAATGCCATGTGCTTAGCAAGCTGATCATGCATGTAAATATGTGATGCCTTCCTATTTTTCATTACCTATTCCATTCATGATAACATGTTTTCAAATTCAAGTATTGTCATTCTACTCTATTGCAATGCAATCTGCTTAATTTGTACATCATGCTTCTGAATATCTTAGGCATTGTTATTCATCAGTATGTACTTCATCTGTCTACCATACCATGTTTTTTACATTGAAGTGACGTTCTAGTGCTCTGTTGCAATGCCATCTTAGTTTCCCAATCATACACGTGTATGTTGCCTTAGTTTTTTCTGTTCGTATTCCGCTAGCATATAGTTTTACATTCAACTAGTGTTTTTTACTGTGTTGTCCTGTCATATCCCTAGCTCTTACACCATACTCCCTCCGTTCGGATTACATGTTGCTGAAATGGATAAAAAAGGATGTATCTAGAACTGACCCATCCATTTTTTCCGGATGGAGGGAATACATGTCAATATGTCATGCCTTTCTACTCTTTAGTATCTATTCCATCTCTCTGCTGTAGCATGTTTTATAATTGAAGCACCATTCTTCTATACAAGGCATGCAAGGGGAAGACGACTATGTTAGAATCTGAAGGGTTACAAACTAGGTCTTTGCAAAAGATCCAAATGCTAGGAGATAATAAACCAACTCCAGTTTTTATAGATACTACTCCAGCACAGAGAAACCCAACTCCTACTGATAATAAGCAGATTCCAGTGGCCAAAGAACTAGTCCGCTCCAGTCCAGCAAAAATATGTCAACTCCATTCTAAGAAGCGTGTGCGTATCCTTGCATCATGAAATTTTATAGCATGCTGATCATATTTCTACATGTTTCTTACCAATCTATCTTTTAGAAAATAAGCTTAACAGATAGAAGAATTTCTGCACCGGTATCGTCTGTGAGGAAAGATTCTTGCGAGAATTCTCTGTGCTCCAATGCAGATGTAAGTACCTATTGTATATCACTATATTTTTACATCAGCATGTATTTTGTTAATCGGCGTGAATCCAACCTTTATTTGATCTAAATTTAGTTGTAGCAAAATGTACGATTAAAGGCCACAATGTTGATTTTTGTAAGGAAAACTGCCTGGTAGTTTTGCATCTTGAGCTGCATGAGTGTACTATCTCATATCAGTGGGTTTGATTACTTTGGTTCTGCAGTGGGTTTTCAGTGTTTTTTACTGTGTTGTCCTGTCGTATCCCTAGCTCTTACATCATACTCCCTCCGTCCGGATTACATGTCGTAGAAATGGATAAAACTGGATGTATCTAGAACTGCAATACGCCTAGACCCATCCATTTATTTCCGGATGGAGGGAATACATGTCAGTATGTCATGCCTTTCTATTCTTCAGTACCTATTCCATCTTTGTTGTAGCATGTTTTATAATTGAAGCACCATTCTTCTACATAAGGCATGCAAGGGGAAGATGGCTATGTTAGAAACTGAAGGGTTACAAACCAGGTCTTTGCAAAAGATCCAAACGCCGAGAGATAATAAACCAACTCCATTTTTCATAGATACTGCTCCACCATAGAGAAACCCAACTCCCACTAATAATAAGCAGATTCCAGTGGCCAAAGAACTAGTCCGCTCCAGTCCATCAAAAGAATGTCAACTCCATTCTAAGAAGCGTGTGCGTATCCTCGCATCATGAAATTTATAGCATTCTGATCATATTTTCTACATGTTTCTTACCCATCTCTCTTTTAGAAAATAAGGTTAAATGATAGAAGACTTCCTTCATTGGGATTGTATTTGAGGAAAATATCTTACGGGAATTCTCTGTGCTCCAATGCTGATGTAAGTACCTGTTGTATATCACTATACTTTTACATCAGCATGTATTTTTTTAATCGCGTGAATCCAACCTTTATATGATCTAAAATTAGTTGTAGCAAAATCTTAAAGGCGCCAATGTTGATTTTTGTAAAGAAAACTGCCTGGTAGTTTTGCATACTGGGCTGCATGAGTGTACTATCTCATATCATGCACATTACTGAATTGTAGTGCTACTCTAGTTGCCCATTCATTCATTGTGTCAATGTTGCTTTCGTATTACCTTACCTGGCTGATGATAGTTGTGCCATATTGTGTTAATTTGGTGTTGGCTAGTTTCCCAAATGTTCGTTGCGCCAATGTTTCTTTCCTATTATCTGACTTGGCCAATGATAGAAATGCTAGTGTCTTAATTTGGTGCAGGCTGCTGAAGATAAGAAGACAAACTCTGAAAACAGCAAGGTAACCCCATTGTTTCTTTCCAATAAATCTAGGCCAGGTAATATGGCAATAACTCATGGTTAATCTGTTTGGTTCCCCTCCTAATTTATGTTATGATGTAGTGGTCGAGACACTCTCCACTATCAATAATACAAGCCTGCCAAAATCGCCATCTGAATTTGTTCAATATCCTCTATCTCGAATGCAACGAAAAAATGTATGTTTGTGAACCAATTAATGGTTTGAAGGAATGATGGAAATGGTGGAGGAATCAGATGTGCAGAGTCGTGCAACCCAACAACTGATCAATGTTTTTAGAGACAGTGTAGCAAAGCAGCAAGAACTTGCCCACATGCTTATGGGCGTCACCCGTGTTGAGGTTGCAGATTGTGACGTTGTAGATCGTTAGGTTATGTTCATTTATTTGCACTGGCATCAATCATTGATTGCCTAGTGGATGTAATTTCCTGTAATATATGCTGGATGTGCAACGTTTTTCCCTGTATGTTGTACCTTTGCTTGATCGGGTTTGGCCCTGTGCATAATTGCTCGTCGTAATGGGCTCAAATTATCTAATTTGTCCTAAAGACATGTATGAAATTTAGTGGGCCCATTAAGTTAATGGGCCGTTACCAGGCCGAAAGTTAATGGTCGGACCTCTTAACTCCCGGGTCATTAACATGCCGACATCGAAGCGGGCAACAGGTGGGCCCAATTGATTTCACGGGTCGTTAACAGGCCGTTACTAAGTTCGGGCTACATATGGCCCAACTATATTGTGGGCCTTTAGCAGGCCGAAAGAGACAGCGGGCTTGTACTAGACCATGAAGAGCATGGGCCGCTAAGAGGCCGAAAGTGAGGTCGTATTGTAAATGGCCCAACTGTGTTGTGGTCCTTTAGCAGGCCGAAAGAGAAACCGGGCTGGTATTGGACCATGAAGGGCATGGGCCGTCAAAAGGCCAAAACTCAGGTCCGACTACAAATGGCCCAACAGATATATGGGTCATCAATAAGCTGAAAGACACACCGGGCCGGAAATTAGCCCAACATTTAAATGCGTTGCTAAAAGGCCGAAACATGCGCATCGTGAAAATGGTTCCATCCACTGAATGGGTCGTTAACAGGCTGAAATCTCATCGGGCTGATATTGAGCCCAAATATATAGCGGGCTGTTAACGGGCTCGAACTGACGATGGGCTGCAATGGTGTCAAATCTTTAACGGGCCGTTGACGGGCCGAATTGGCACAACTCGTATGGGTCGTGGGATTAAATGGACGTGACACAAGTAGGCCTTATATGGGCCGGCCTGCTAATCTTTACTGGGCCTTCCTTTTTCACCGGAATGGGCCACTATTGGGCCGTGCCACGTGTCGACCTATCATAGGCGCTTCCTGTCCAATGAGTGGATGACATCTGTCCCAACGTGAGGTAACACGTGTTTCCTTCGGCCAACGATGATTTTACATGTGGAAAATCCCCATTGGTCCGGGCTGTTAACAGGTTATTGGATCCAAAACCGGACCCGATAGCTTAATGGCGTTCCGTTACGCTGGATGCTGATATATCTTCAACGTATCTGTAATTTTTGATTGCTCCATGCTATTATATTATCTATTTTGGATGTTAATGGCCTTTATTTTACACTTTTATATCATTTTTGGGACTAACCTACTAACCGGAGGCCCAGCCCAAATTGCTGTTTTTTTGCCTATTTTAGAGTTTTGCCGAAAAGGAATATCAAACGGAGTCCAAACGGAATGAAACCTTTGGCAACGTGATTTTCTCAACAAACGTGATCCAGGAGACTTGGAGTGGGCGTCAAGAAACAATCGAGGAGGCCACGAGGCAGGGGGCCACGCCTACCCCCCGGGGCGCGCCCTCCACCCTTGTGGGCCCCTTGTTGCCCCACAGACATACTTCTTCCTCCTATATATATCCACGTACCCCCCAAACATCCAGGAGCACCACGAAAACCTAATTCCACTGCCACAACCTTCTGTACCCAAGAGATCCCATCTTGGGACCTTTTCCAGAGCTCCGCCGGAGGGGGCATTGATCATGGAGGGCCTCTACATCAACTCCATGGCCTCTCTGGTGATGTGTGAGTAGTTTAGTTCAGACCTTCGGGTCCATAGTTATTATCTAGATAGCTTCTTCTCTCTCTTTGGATATCAATACAAAGTTCTCCTCGATCTTCTTGGAGATCTATTCGATGTAATCTTCTTTTGCGGTGTGTTTGTCGAGATCCGAAGAATTGTGTGTTTATGATCAAGTTTATCTATGAACAATATTTGAATCTCCTCTGAATTCTTTTATGTATGATTGGTTATCTTTGCAAGTCTCTTTGAATTATCAGTTTGGTTTGGCCTACTAGATTGATCTTTCTTGAAATGGGAGAAGTGCTTAGCTTTGGGTTTAATCTTGCGGTGTCCTTTCCCAGTGACAGCAGGGGCAGCAAGGCACGTATTGTATTGTTGCCATCGAGGATAAAAAGATGGGGTTTATATCATATTGCATGAGTTAATCCCTCTACATCATGTCATCTTACTTAAAGCATTACTCTGTTCTTATAAACTTAATACTCTAGATGCATGCTGGATAGCGGTCGATCTGTCGAGTAATAGTAGTAGGTGCAGAATCGTTTTGGTCTATTTGTCGCGGACGTGATGCCTATATACATGATCATACCTAGATATTCTAATAACGATGCTCAATTCTATCACTTGCTCGATAGTAATTCGTTTACACACCGTAATACTTATGCTCTTGAGAGAAGCCACTAGTGAAACCTATGGTCCCCGGGTCTATCTTCCATCATATTAATCTTCCCACACTTAGCTATTTCTATTGCCGTTTATTTTACTTTGCATCTTTATTTCTCTTTATCATAAAAATACCAAAAATATTATCTTATCATATCTATCAGATCTCACTCTCGTAAGTGACCGTGAAGGGATTGACAACCCCTTTAACACGTTTATTGCGAGGTTCTTATTTGTTTGTGTAGGTGCGTGGGACTCGAGCGCGATCTCCTACTGGATTGATACCTTGGTTCTCAAAAACTGAGGGAAATACTTACGCTACTTTACTGCATCACCCTTTCCTCTTCAAGGGAAAACCAATGCAGTGCTCAAGAAGTAGCAAGAAGGATTTCTGGCACCGTTGCTGGGGAGATTTGTGCCAAGTCAAGTCAAGATTTGACTCCCGACAATGAGCCATTTCTGGCGCCGTTGCCGGGGAGTCTACGCACAAGTCAAGACATACCAAGTACCCATCACAAACTCTTATCCCTCGCATTACATTATTTGCCATTTGCCTCTTGTTTTCCTCTCCCCCACTTCACCTTTGCCGTTTTATTCGCCCTCTCTTTTTCCGTTCGCCTCTTTTTCGCTTGCTTCTTGTTTGCTCGTGTGTTGGATTGCTTGCTTGTCACGATGGCTCAAGACAATACTAAATTGTGTGACTTTGCCAATACCAACAACAATGATTTTTTTAGCACTCCGATTGCTCCTCTTACCGATGCTGAATCTTGTGAAATTAATGCTGCTTTGTTGAATCTTGTCATGAAAGATCAATTCGCCGACCTTCCTAGTGAAGATGCCGCTACCCATCTAAATAGCTTTGTTGATTTGTGTGATATGCAAAAGAAGAAAGATGTGGACAATGATATTGTTAAATTGAATCTATTTCTTTTTTCCCTTAGAGATCGTGCTAAAGCTTGGTTTTCGTCTTTGCCTAAAAATAGTATTGATTCATGGAATAGGTGCAAAGATGCCTTTATCTCTAAGTATTTTCCTCCCGCTAAGATCATCTCTCTTAGAAACGATATTATGAATTTTAAGCAAATTGATCATGAACATGTTGCACAATCTTGGGAGAGGATGAAATTAATGATGCGTAATTGCCTTACACATGGTTTGAATCTTTGGATGATTATACAAAAAAATTATGCCGGATTGAATTTTGCTTCTAGAAATCTTTTAGATTCGGCCGCGGGAGGCACTTTTATGGAAATCACTTTAGGAGAAGCTACTAAACTCCTAGATAATATTATGGTTAATTATTCTCAATGGCACACCGAAAGATCTACTAATAAAAAAGTGCATGCGATAGAAGAAATTAATGTTTTGAGTGAAAATATGGATGAAATTATGAAATTGTTTGCTAATAAGAGTGTTTCCTCTGATCCTAATGATGTGCCTTTTTCTACCTTGATTGAGAATAATAATGAATCTATGGATGTGAATTTTTTTGGTAGGAATAATTTTGGTAACAACGCGTATAGAGGAAACTTTAATCCTAGGCCATTCCCTAGAAATACCTCTAATAATTATGGTAATTCCTACAACAAATCTTATGTAAATTTTAATAAGATGCCCTCTGAATTTTAGACTAGTGTTAAGGAGTTTATGAATTCGCAAAACAGTTTCAATGTTTTGCTTGAAGAAAACTTTCTTAAGGTTGATGAATTGGCTAGGAACGTTGATAGAATTTCTCTTGATGTTGATTCTTTGAAACTTAGATCTATTACACCTAAGCATGATATCAATGAGTCTCTCAAATCCATGAGAATTTCCATTGATGAGTGCAAAGAAAGGACCACTAGGATGTGTGCTAAGAAAGATTGCTTTGTGAAAGCGTGTTCTTCTAGTTTCTATGAAAATAAAGATGAAGATCTAAAAGTTATTAATGTGTCTCCTATTAAATCTTTGTTTTGCAATATGAATCTTTATAGTGATGGGACTGAAGATGAGCCACCTTTACCTAGAAGGCGTTCCAAAAATTCCGAGTTTTTAGATCTTGATGCAAAAATTGGTAAAAGTGGGATTGAAGAGGTCAAAACTTTAGATATCATTGAACCCACTATTTTGGATTTCAAGGAATTTAATTATGATAATTTCTCTTTGACAGATTGTATTTCCTTGTTGCAAGCCATGCTAAATTCTCCTCATGCTTATAGTCAAAATAAAGCTTTTACTAAACATATCGTTGATGCTTTGATGCAATCTTACGAAGAACAACTTGAGTTGGAAGTTTCTATCCCTAGAAAACTTTATGATGAGTGGGAACCTACTATTAAAATAAAATTAAAATTAAAGATCATGAATGCTATGCTTTGTGTGATTTGGGTGCTAGTGTTTCCACGATTCCGAAAACTTTATGTGATTTGCTAGGACTCCGTGAATTTGATGATTGTTCTTTAAACTTGCACCTTGCGGATTCCAGTATTAAGAAACCTATGGGAAGAATTAATGATGTTCTTATTGTTTCAAATAGGAACTATGTGTTCGTATATTTCATTGTTCTTGATAGAGATTGCAATCCTTCATGTCCTATTATTCTTGGTAGACCTTTCCTTAGAACGATTGGTGCAATTATTGATATGAAGGAAGGGAATATTAAATTCGAATTTCCATTAAGGAAAGTCATGGAACACTTCCCTAGAAAGAAAGTTAAATTACCATATGAATATATTATGATATCCACTTATGGATTGCCTACCAAAGATGGCAATACCTAGATCTATCTTCGCTTTTATGCCTAGCTAGGGGCGTTAAACGATAGCGCTTGTTGGGAGGCAACCCAATTTTATTTTAGTTTTTTGCTTTTTGATCCTGTTTAGTAATAAATAATTTGTCTAGCCTTTGTTTTGGTTGTGTTTTTTGTGTGTTTAGTTAGTGTTTGTGCCAAGTAGAACCGTTGGGAAGACTTGGGGAAAGTCTTTTTGATCTTGCTGTAAAAAACAGAAACTTTAGCGCTCACGAGAAGTGCTGAAATTTTTATTTGGAAAGTGATATTTAGTTAATTCTTTTTTCAGATGATTAATAGATAAATTCCTCTCGTCCAGCAATTTATTTCAGAATTTTCGGGGTTCCAGAAGTTTGCGTTAGCTACAGATTACTACAGACTGTTCTGTTTTTGACAGATTCTGCTTCTCGTGTGTTGTTTGCTTATTTTGATGAATCTATGGCTAGTAAAAGAGTTTATAAACCATAGAGAAGTTGGAATAAAGTAGTTTTAACACCAATATAAATAAATAATTAGTTAAATATAGTACCTTGAAGTGGTGTTTTATTTTCTTTTGCTAACGGAGCTCACGAGATTTTCTATTTAAGTTTTGTGTTGTGAAGTTTTCAAGTTTTGGTTAAAGATTTGATGGATTATGGAACAAGGAGTGGAAAGAGCCTAAGCTTGAGGATGCCCATGACAACCCAAGGTAAAATTCAAGGACACCAAAAAGCCTAAGCTTGGGGATGCCCCGGAAGGCATCCCCTCTTTCGTCTTCGTCTATCGGCAACTTTACTTGGAGCTATATTTTTATTCACCACATGATATGTGTTTTGCGTGGAGCGTCTTGTATGATTTGAGTCTTTTATTTTTTGTTTACCACAATCATCCTTGCTGTACGCACGTTTTGAGATAGACTCACATGATATGAAATTTATTAGAATACTCTATGTGCTTCACTTATATCTTTTGAGCCATATAGTTTTTGCTCTAGTGCATCACTTATACCTTTTAGAGCATGGCGGTGGTTATTATTTTATAGATATAATTTATCTTTCGTGCTTCACTTATATTATTTTGAGAGTCCTTTAGAACAACATGGAAATTTGCCTTTAGGAATAATATAAAAACTTTCATAGAAGTGCATTGAATACTATGAGAAGTTTGATACTTGATAATTGTTTTGAGATATGGAGATGGTGATATTAGAGTCATGCTAGTTGAGTAGTTGTGAATTTTAGGAATACTTGTGTTGAAGTTTGTGATTTCCGTAGCATGCACGTATGGTGAACCGTTATGTGACGAAGTCAGAGCATGATTTATTTATTGATTGTCTTCCTTATGAGTGGCGGTCGGGGACGAGCGATGGTCTTTTCCTACCAATCTATCCCCCTAGGAGCATGCACGTAATACTTTGTTTCGATAACTAATAGATTTTTGCAATAAGTATGTGAGTTCTTTATGACTAATGTTGATTCCATGGATTATACACACTCTCATCCTTCCACCATTGCTAGCCTCTCTAATACCACGCACTTTTCGCCGGTATCATACACCCACCATATACCTTCCTCAAAAGAGCCACCATACCTACCTATCATGGCATTTCCATAGCCATTCCGAGATATATTGCCATGCAACTTACCACCATTTCATTTATTATGACACGCTTCATCATTGTCATATTGCTTGCGTGATCATGTAGTTGACATCGTATTCGTGGCAAAGCCACCGTTCATAATTCTTCATACATGTCACTCATGCATCATTGCACATCCCGGTACACTGCCGGAGGCATTCACATAGAGTCATATTTTGTTCTAAGTATCGAATTGTAATTCTTGAGTTGTAAGTAAATAAAGTGTGATGATCATCATTATTAGAGCATTGTCCCAAGTGAGGAAAGGATGATGGAGACTATGATTCCCCCACAAGTTGGGATGAGACTCCGGACGAAAAAAAAGAAAGGCCATAAAAAAGGAGAAGGCCCAAAAAATGAGAGAAAAGGAGAGAATGGACAATGCTACTATCCTTTTTCCACACTTGTGCTTCAAAGTAGCACCATGATCTTAATGATAGAGAGTCTCCTATTATATCACTTTCACATACCAGTGGGAATTTTTCATTGTAGAACTTGGCTTGTATATTCCAATGATGGGCTTCCTCAAAATTCCCTAGGTCTTCATGAGCAAGCGAGTTGGATGCACACCCACTTAGTTTCTTTTGTTGAGCTTTCATATGCTTATAGCTCCAGTGCATCCGTTGCATGGCAATCCCTACTCACTCACATTGATATCTATTAATGGGCATCTCCATAGCCCGTTGATACGCCTAGTTGATGTGAGACTATATTCTCCTTTTTTGTCTTCTCCACAACCACCATTCTATTCCACATATAGTGCTATGTCCATGGCTCACGCTCATGTATTGCGTGAAGATTGAAAAAGTTTGAGAACATCAAAATTATGAAACAATTGCTTGGCTTGTCATCAGGGTTGTGCATGATTTAAATATTTTGTGTGGTGAAGATAGAGCATAGCCAGAGTATATGATTTTGTAGGGATAACTTTCTTTGCCATGTTATTTTGAGAAGACATGATTGCTTAGTTAGTATACTTGAAGTATTATTATTTTTATGTCAATATTAAACTTTTATCTTGAGTCTTTCAGATCTGAACATTCATGCCACAATAAAGAAAAATTACATATGTTAGAAAACATTCCACATCAAAAATTCTTTTTTATCATTTACCTACTCGAGGATGAGCAGGAATTAAGCTTCAGGATGCTTGATATGTCTCCAACGTATCTATAATTTTTGATTGCTCCATGCTATTATATTATCTATTTTGGATGTTAATGGGCTTTATTTTACACTTTTATATCATTTTTGGGACTAACCTACTAACCGGAGGCCCAGCGCAAATTGCTGTTTTTTGCCTATTTTAGAGTTTCGCCGAAAAGGAATATCAAACGAAGTCCAAAGGGAATGAAACCTTCGGGAACATGATTTTCTCAACAAACGTGATCTAGGAGACTTGGAGTGGGCGTCAAGAAACAATCGAGGAGGCCACGAGGCAGCGGGTGTGCCTACCCCCCTGGGCGCGCCCTCCACCCCCGAGGGCCCTCGTTGCTCCGCCGACGTACTTCTTCCTCCTATATATATCCATGTACCCCCAAACATCCAGGAGCACAACCTAATTCCATCGCCGCAACCTTCTGTACCCGAGAGATCCCATCTTGGGGCCTTTTCCGGAGCTCCGCCGGAGGGGGCATTGATCACGGAGGGCCTCTACTCCATGGCCTCTCTGGTGATGTGTGAGTAGTTTACTTCAGACCTTCGGGTCCATAGTTATTAGCTAGATGGCTTCTTCTCTCTCTTTGGATATCAATACAAAGTTCTCCTCGATCTTCTTGGAGATCTATTTGATGTAATCTTCTTTTGCGGTGTGTTTGTCGAGATCCGATGAATTGTGGGATTATGATCAAGTTTATCTATGAACAATATTTGAATCTCCTCTAAATTCTTTTATGTATGATTGGTTACCTTTGCAAGTCTCTTCAAATTATCAGTTTAGTTTGGCCTACTAGATTGATCTTTCTTTCAATGGGAGAAGTGCTTAGCTTTGGGTTCAATCTTGCGGTGTCCTTTCCCAGTGACAGCAGGGGCATCAAGGCACGTATTGTATTGTTGCCATCAAGGATAAAAAGATTGGGTTTATATCATATTGCATGAGTTTATCCCTCTACATCATGTCATCTTAACTAAAGCATTACTCTGTTCTTATGAACTTAATATTCTAGATGCATGTTGGATAGCGGTCGATGTCTGGAGTAATAGTAGTAGATGTAGAATCATTTTGGTCTACTTGTCGCAGACGTGATGCCTATATACATGATCATACCAAGATATTCTCATAACTATGCTCAATTCTATCAATTGCTCGACAGTAATTCGTTTACCCACCGTAATACTTATGCTCTTGAGAGAAGCCACTAGTGAAACCTATGGTCCCCGGGTCTATCTTCCATCATATTAATCTTCCAACACTTAGCTATTTCTATTGCCGTTTATTTTACTTTGCATCTTTATTTCTCTTTATCATAAAAATACCAAAAATATTATCTTATCATATCTATGAGATCTCACTCTCGTAAGTGACCGTGAAGGGATTGACAACCCCTTTCTCGCGTTGGTTGCGAGGTTCTTATTTGTTTGTGTAAGTGCGTGGGACTCGAGCGTGATCTCCTACTGGATTGATACATTGGTTCTCAAAAACTGAGGGAAATACTTACGCTACTTTACTGCATCACCCTTTCCTCTTCAAGGGAAAACGAATGCAGTGCTCAAGAGGTAGCAGATGCCATGTGTCAGTCACCCTTGACGAAAGCACTTCTGTGACGCGCGATTTATCATCATGGAAGTGGACACTTCCGTGATTATAATTTTGGTAATGTCATGGAACACTTCTACGACAGCACAGGTATGACTATCTTGATTCTGTCATAAAATCGTCATGGATGTACATACATGACAAAAAACGCGACCTACTGTGACAAACACGTATCATCACGGAAGTGTATTTTTTTGTAGTGCATGATTAACTAGCATAAACGATCATCTGATCATCATCTAATTCTTGTGACGCTTGCTCTATTTGTGGCTCGATCCGAGCTCGTTGAATTGGGTAACGAGGCACTTCCTCATGTCAACGATCTGCATGTGCATCTTGTAGCATGTGTACACGCTCTTGGTCGCGAACCTGAGGTGAGGTTCATCCAGTTGCCACATCCAGGCCATGTGCCAGGATAGGGGACTTGTTCTCTGGGCATCCTACTTCATCTTTTCGTAGTAGGGGTCGATGATGGACGAGGCGAGTTCGACCAGGGAGTCCTTGTTCCTGCTGCCTCAGACTCTGTAGTGGTCACGGACTTCGACAAGGTTCTTGCAGGACAAGCCCGTAACACTGAGTGCTTTTACATCGTCAGTGGTTTCCACCATGGCGAACTTGTAGTCAGAGTTGTTGACAAACCTGTTGAAATAGTCGCAAGGCTCTGTGGCTATGCAATAGTGGTAGATGAGTACATGATGGCGCACGCACATCTGGGGGATGGCAACCTTCCGATCTATGCCGGGACGACCGGCGGTATACTGGAGGTCGATGCCGACCACCTTGTACTTGTCTCGAGCAAGCAACTGCTCAACGTTGTTGATGTAGTCGTCCACCATGGCCGGGTCGATGGTGTACACCACCGAGAGATCCGTCTCCCTCGCGTGGGTCTCCACTCTATGCTCGCCGAACTCCATTGGAGCACCGCTAGACATCCCCTCTCTATGTGTCGTCGTGGGTGTACTTGTTTTGTTGTGGGGGGCGATCGAAAGGTTGACGAGACTAAGGTTATAATGGTCGCGGGAATTAAAGGGGAAGCCAGACGGCCAGGAATATCGGCAGGCCCTGATGGCAGTTCTAATTTGCAGCGTGTAACTCCATCGTGCCGCACGTAACTGCATCATGTGGCAACGCGCGCGGCGCAACCACATGCATATGGGGTCCCTGACGTGATCGTGCGCACGCCCAACCGCTGACAGAGTGCGCGCGGAGGGACATGAGCAGAGCGCTCCGCGGTCGCCTCAACGGTGAGCAACCACATATATATGCATATAGCAGTTGAACACACAAGGAAAAGCTGTCGACAAGCCGACCACGCCGACGGACGCGAGCAGAGCGCGCCAGCGGACGTGAGCGGAGCGTGCCGTGGCGCCTAATGGCGAGCAGAGCTTGCCGAGGGACGCGAGTAGAGGCCGACAAAGTGATACGCAGCAAATAAAATGAACTATGCGAGTGATGTCCAAGACATCAAGCACGAATCATATTAGAGTTGCGTGTGTGATATGTGGTATACAGTTGATCAAACCGAGCTGTTTGTGATGGAATAAGCCGTGTGTGTTGCGGGCAAACGCTTGCTGGTATATAACCTTAAATTTAACCAAAAAAGTGTTAATGAGTGTTACAAAAATCGTATAACTGGAAACTATGTTCAAATGCGATCCAACAATATAATCTTTGGTGTCATGCATTCGTATTTTATTAGTTAAATTCTACAGATAAACCAGGACGGAGGTATAGTAGGTAATTAAATGCAAACGTTTTTTTGTATAACCATATGTGTACATGTCCTTTCGTCCTCCTGTCGCACGTCTTGTCACCCCGCTGCCACAGAAAGCTTACAGCGCAAGCTTTCGTACCGCGCAGGGGTGTTCTTTTGGCCAAAAGGTGGCGCCAATGAATCGTCAGTGAGCCCGCTCCCGCGCAACCTCGCAGGTTCCCGCGCAAGCTCCCCGCCCGACTCAGTGAAATCCCCCAAAATCCCAATGCTTACCGACCTGCTATATAAACCCTCACGGCCGGCGAGTCATGCATCGCATTTTCCCCTCCCTTCATGTAGCTTATCTCGCATGCTTCTCCCACAACCGCCAATGGCACTGGTCCGTCGTCGTCGCACAGCCACTCCGCCGTCATCAAAGGACAGCTCCAGCCGGGAGGCTACACCATGGCGGCAACTCGGTCCCCGGCGTAGTGTAGTGCGCATGTCGTCCCTGTTGGGTGTGCGCGGAACACCCACCACACGCTCCGCCGCAGTTGCCGCCACACCACCGTCAAAAGCCAGGGTCATTGCCCACTCCGCCGCCACGGCCCGTAGGTGGGAGGTGCCCGTCATGGCCGCCACCCCACTGCCGGCCATCACCCGCTCCGCCACGGCGGCCTGAAGGCGGGATGTGGCCGTCGTGGCCGCCACCCCATCGTCGGCCGCCGTGGCCGCCAGCCCACCATCGACCGCCGAGATCATCACCCGCTCCGCCACCGCCGCCCAAAGGAGGGAGACGGAGATGGAGGCCCGCATGTGCGTTAGTGACCTTGCGCGCTACATTGAGTTCCTACGGGAGGAGGAGGAGCGCCTCGTTGAGCATGCAAAGAGCCTTACCGCAGTCGTGGCCGTAGCACACGCCGACGCAGAGGCGAGGAATCAGGAGATCTATGAGCAGTCCGGCCGCTTCGAGAGGGATTTTATGGAGCGACAGTGGGCGTTCTAGCTAGCAAGCATCGCTGAACATGCAGCAGCGGTAGGCACTGTTTTGCATTTGTCCAGCTCATCGGCCTCCTCCTCCTCTGCCTCTTACTGGGCGCGTTCGGCAAAGGAGAGGCTGCCGGAAGTAGCACAAAGCCCCTCCATAGTAGTAGTATTTAGGGGCTATTTTGTTTAGTTCATCTGACTATAGATGTGTGGTAGAACTGTACAACGTGCTTAAAATTAGCTAGTATATATAGTTGAACAAGCTATTTCAATATGTGGTTGGCAACAATTGGGGAAAAGTTTGGCCGGTTCAGCTGTTGAGTTGAACTGTTTGTATAAATTAAGAACGACTGCTTAACCTATGAATGAATTCTATGCTTAATTACTGAATTTTAGTTGCAAAAATTAGAAAGTGCTAGTGATTTCTAGCTGCATATTTTGACAAATCGCAGTTTTACAAGGATTGACAAATGGCAATGTTACTAGATCAATAAATGTCAATCTTTCCAGTTTGACAAATGGCAACATACCCAATATGATAGATGCAAATCTTACCAAATTATTTGTACGTGGTTGCACACGGGTCATCCAAAACAACCATTTGCATTGAAGGGATGACCATAGATCTCACTTTGCATACAGGTGTTTTATCTAAAACATTTGCGATCAACAGCTGCAGAAATCCTGCTCGACACATTTCTCTTGACTTCCTAGGGAAGTTGTCGGTTTTCATATGGGTGTTCTAACTAAAATGTTTGCGATCAAGAGCTGCACAAATCCAGCTAGGCACATTTTCCCTTGGCTTCCTGGGGAAGTTGTCAGTTTTGCATACGGGTGTTCTAACTAAAACGTTTGCGATGAGTGTTTTATTTTTAAAAACCGTTTTAAACTACGGCTTGGGCACCATTAATGTAGAGGATGCGAGCAAGGCGGGCGGCCATGGATGTCAAAGGGCTCGCTTCCCGGTGAGCCTGTGCGGCGTACTGCTCGCACGCTGCCCAACGAGCCTCCACATTGGAGTACAGCTCGCATGCCTCCCATTTAGTCAAGCATTCAAGCACATGTCCGCACGGCACCTCCTAGCCATTAAAAGAGTGAGGCGTGGTGTCACGTGAATGGTTAACAGAACGCACACAATTTAAATTATACAAAACGTTTGAGATGTTACAGTGGTAGCTATTTGTTTCGAAATGGACACGAAAAGTACCACAGCATGTCGGGTGCCGTTCCATTACAGCATTCCAAGTTTCATGAATTTCACACGAGTTTTGGATTTACTAGAATTTGAAAACAAAGTATCTCAATGTTTTGCCGGCAATCAACAATGCCCTGGTGTTTGAAATTCATTCCTTTTTTTTGCATGGGACCTAAGCATGCACCGAAGGACACGTATTTGATTTTTAACCAATTTATATGCACTCGAGCATGTGCATGTAGTTCAAATTTGAATTATGCACATAAAATGCCTAGAAAACTCAGTTGATGTATAAAAATGTCCAAACGAACCCCGAAAAATTCCAAAATTAAACACAACACTCTTGTTGTTCTCTGTTGAAACTAGACAATTTTTGGAAGCAATAAGAGGCAACGAATATCGTTGCATCCCCAAAGGTGGCATGTTCCCTACCGAAACCATCACGCTTGTTGTGAGAAGCTCACATTGTGAGAAGCTTATACCCAAACCTGCCCCAAATGGGACAAATTTTTTACCACGGCATGTTGATGCCGCTCCATGATAGCATGCCAAGTTTCATGAAATTTAGACGAGTTTTGGATTTACTAGAATTTAAAAAGAAAGTATCTCAATGTTTACGGCCGAGTGATAGTGGTAGGGTCTTTGAAATTCATTCCCATTTCTTGCATGGGACCTAAGCATGCAACCAAGGACACATATTTGATTTTTCATCCAATTTATATGCACTGGAGCATGTGCATGTAGTTTAAATTTGAATTATGCACATAAAATGCCTATAAAACCAAGTTAATGTATAAAAATGTCCAAACGAACCCCGAGAAATTCCACAATTAAAGACAACATTCCTGTTGTTCTATGTTGACACTAGAAAATTTTGAACGGAATAAGTGGAAATGGATATCGTTTCATCCCCAAAGGTGGCACGTTCCCTATCGAAACCATCACGCTTGTTGTGAGAAGCTCTGGTTTGTGAGAAGCTTATACCCAAACCTGCCCCAAATGGGAATTTTTTTACCAAGGCATGTTGATGCCGCTCCATGTATCATGCCAAGTTTCATGAATTTCATACGAGTTTTGGATTTACTAGAATTTAAAAACCAACTATCTCAATGTTTGAAGTCGAGTGACGGTGGCAGGGTGTTTGAAATTCATTCCCATTTCTTGCATGGGACCTAAGCATGCAACCAAGGACGCATATTTGATTTGTCAACCAATTTATATGCACTGGAGCATGTGCATGTAGTTCAAATTTGAATTATGCACATAAAATGCCTACAAAACCAAGTTAATGTATAAAAATGTCCAAACGAACCCCGAGAAATTCCACAATTACACAAAACACTCCTGTTGTTCTATGTTGACCCTCGAAATTTTTTGAAAGCAATAAGAGGCAACAGATATTGTTTCGTCCCCAAAGGTGGCACGTTCCCTATCGAAACCATCAGGCTTATGTTCAGAAGCTCTGGTTTGTGAGAAGCTTATACCCAAACCTGCACCAAGTTGGACAAAAAAATTACCATGGCATGTTGATGCCGCTCCATGATAGCATGCCAGGTTTCATGAATTTCGGACGAGTTTTGGATTTACTAAAGTTTAAAAACGTGGTATCTTTATGTTTGCGGCCGAGTGGCGGTGGAAGGGTGTTTGAAATTCATTCCCATTTCTTGCATGGGACCTAAGCATGCAACCAAGGACACATATTTGATTTTTCAACCAGTTTCTATGCACTGGAGAATGTGCATGTAGTTCAAATTTGAATTATGCACAAAAAATGCCTGGAAAACCCAGTTAATGTATAAATATGTCCAAACGAAACCCGAAAAATTCCAAAATTAAACACAACACTCCTGTTGTTCTATGTTGATACTCGATTTTTTTTGAAAAGAATAAGAGCCAACGGATATCGTTTTGTCCCCAAAGGTGGCACGTTCCCTACCGAAACCATCACGCTTGTTGTGAGAAGCTCTAGTTTGTGAGAAGCTTATAACCAAACTTGCCCCAAATGGGAGAAAAAATTTACCATGACATGTTGATGCCGCTCCATGATAGCATGCCAAGTTTCATGAATTTCAGATGAGTTTTGGATTTACTAGAATTTAAAAAACAGATATCTCAATGTTTGCGGCCGAGTGATGGTGGCAGGGTGTTTGAAATTCATTCCCATTTCTTGCATGGGACCTAAGCATGCAACCAAGGACACAGATTTGATTTTTCAACCTGATTATATGCACTGGAGCATGTGCATGTAGTTCATATTTGAATTATGCACCTGAAATGCTTACAAAACCAAGTTAATGTATAAAAACGTCCAATGAACCCTGAATAATTCCAATTTTTCTGACGACACACCTATAGTTGCATGTTCACTGCAAATAAAAGTTCTAGCAATTCAAAAACCATCCTTTGTAGCTCTGACCCCATTACATAATTTGAATCAGGACGATGAATCAAGTAGATCGCACACAGTTTATTATCACCAACCGTGTAAGATGCAACACAAAATATCTTGGAGCACCGTCGGTGTATAGTACGCACATGGCTTACGCGAGAAGGTGTGACGGCTACAGGCCACAGCCGGCGTGTCAAGCACACTAGCTCACTCCCCAAATATCATTTCACTGTTCATTCATCGCCGGTGAAAGATGGGGACGTGGACCCATGTCGTGAGGCCAACTTCGGCGGCCCACTCCGGCAAGAGCACGGCCGCAGCCGCCAGGCGCGTGCTAACAATCTTCGTGAGGGCGACCGCAGTCTGCGTCCGGGCGGCCAAGGCAGCCCATACGCAGTTGTTTCTTCTTTGTGTAATGTTTAGGTCAGTTAGCTCTGTTTAATTGCTGAACTTGCTTGATTAAGAAGTGTGGGTGTGATGTAGTCTCCTTTGTGTACCCAAATTATATAATGACATGGATGACCACTGTAACCAGGGAAATTCAAACCAAAATTTTTGACGTTCAAACTCATCACACACGGGTTAAGCTATCTGAATCGTTTGTGATGTTCACATATCATACACAGTTCTGAATAAGGGACCGTGTCTCATGACACTTTGCGCGCCAGTTTTTCTGCTGAAGCGATTCCAAAATTTCGGCTTCTGTGGAAATATCTACCTCCCTGCCCACTCCCACTTACCAAAAGCCACATTTCCCCTGTTTCCGCCTTCCTTTCCAAGTTGAAACCTTCACTCCTTGCTTGCAGCGCCGCCTCCTCGCCGGGGACCCTCCTCCATGTTGCTCGGCCTCGCCTATCCAGCCAGGTAATCCACACCTGACCCCCATCCTCCTCCTCCTTCCACATCCCACATTCCCTGATCGCCGGCGTGACACCTTCCACCCAAATCACCAACCCCTCCACAAAATAAGCGCCGCCCTAAGCCAAGGTGCACGCAGTATAGCCAGGATCTCAAGGACCATTTGGTAGCGGAGAGGCAAATCACAGGCCGCTTGCACGGATGAGGTCGCGGTGCCTGCCATTCGTGTCGACCCCCAGATCTTGGAGGAGCACCTCGCCGTCGAGGCCACTGTCGACGCCTCGCGCGCCGACGACGCGACACGGATGGTTGTTGGGCTCAATTCTGCAATGCGATGTTCAATTGTTGTGGGTGCATTCTGTTATTGTATACCATGTGAGAAATAAATTGAATTTGGGTGTACTAAATACATGAGAAACAAATACAATTGCTATATTTCCAAGTTGTTAGGCATGCTTGGTTTGGTTAATTGTCTGATCTTCTATTAGGAGTATGTTATATTGTGCAATGTTGTCGGATCTGGGGTTCCACAGACCCTTGAGAGGTTCGAACACTGGGGTGCATACGAAGAACTCCCTTTCCCCAACCTGCTGGCCCGACCTTTCCACGGGCCAGCTCGACGGACCCAAGGGACATGAGACACAGAAGTTTATCCTGGTTCAAGCCACCTTGCGGTGTAATACCATACTCCAGCTTTGTGCAGGATTGCCTCGAGGGGCTGAGGATGAACTAGTACAGTGGTTGAATAGCCTCGGGAGGTGAGGTGTTCTTGAGCTCGTTGTGCTAGTGGATGTGAGGATGGTCTAAATGATCCGATCCCTCTCTCAGGTGGTGGCTAAGTGCTATTTATAGTGGCATTGGTCCTCTTCCCAAATGTAGGAGGGAAGGGATCCCACAATGGCCAATTTCAAAGGGAGACAACTAGTACAAGTTATCCTGACAAAAGTAGTCTTCGCCTGCAAAGGCTCTGGCGGTAACGTTGCAGTGGGCTCCGCGATGACCTCCATCCTGTCGTCCTGGCAGTCTTGGTCTCGTTGCACCAATATGGAAACCTTTTCCTGATTCCTCGGGACTCCACGCCTGTGCTTACCTCCTTGGCACCAAAGGGGAAACTGGTACACTGCGCCCGCTGGCGCCCGAATAGCCTTGGTCCTCATGGCTCACATCATCTGAACCTCGTGAGGTGCAACTTGCATTGATATCTCCGCTCCTCAGGAGCCAGCCTAGTGTGACCGCCCCAAGGAGGTCTTGGTGTTGTCTGCCTCGCGAGGCTTGGCCCCTCGCGAGGGTCTTTAGTCGTTGCAACTAAAAATGGGCCGTATCGGGCAGCTGATGGTGCCACGCCGTGGGCCGCATGCAGGCAAGTCTAGGTACCCCCGTTCCTAGGACGCCAGCAGTAGACCCCGGGCCCCAACCGCCTACGGCCTTGGTTGACGCATGAAGATTGATGGGATGTGGGTGCCTCCGCTTCCCCACGCTGCCTCGGCAACTGTCCGACTCGACGAGACTCCGCTGCATGCAGAGGAAAATCATCATTATGTGTGATCATGGAGGCCGGCGGTTGGCCTGCTTCCGGCTATAAATGAGGGAAGGCGTGGAGCCCCCTTGCTCATCTCCGTCTTCTCGCAGTTTGCTTCCTCTTCTTCTTTCCCATCTCTCTATCTTGCTGCAGCTCCCATGGCGCCGACAAGGAAGTTCTTAGCTGCCGAGAAGGGGAAGGCCCCCAAGGAGGGACCTGACTCACCCCCTCCTAAAAGAGGGCGGGGCCGCCCACGCAAGCATGCCGCGACCCCTGCGGCAACTCCTCAAGGGCGCGAGTGTGCCCTGGCCGGCCGTGGCGATGCTTCCTCTCGTGGTTGGTGCCGCCGGGGGCGAGGCAGCCCTTGCACAGAGGGGAGGCGCATCGTGGTTGCATGACCTCCCAGGCCGCGCTTCCACTCAGCCAACATGCTCCCTGAGTCCAACGTGTGGTCAGAGAAGCCGGCCGGCACCTGGCTCCAGTTTCCACGCTCCTTCACCGGCGAGCTTCCGGCCATGGGTCTTAATGGACTTTGGTTGTAGGCGACGGTTGCTGCAGCAACGCCTCGTGGGTTGCGGTCGAGGTCTCTGACGCGGGCAGTGTGGCCCTGACCCGCGGCTGGCAGACGTTCGCCCACGCGCGTGGCTTGAGAAGGAGGTGCACCCTTCACTTCAAGTATGATGGTGTCGCAACCCTCTTTGTGAGGGTGTTTGGGGAGGATGGTCGTCGCGTAGGGTGCTGCCCCAAAGACAGCAGCGGCGACGACGAGCTCGCCCTTGACAACGGTCACGATGGCGCTGAGGGCAAGCTCGCCCTTGGCGATGGCTGCAGTTCGTCCAGCGACGGCGGCTCCTTCTCTAGCGAGAGCACCAGCAGAAGTGGCTATGACCAGCCGCCATGCCGCCGAGCTCGCTTCGAGGATGGTGGCGGGTCGTCTCGTCGTCACGCTTCGGTGAAGCGTGAGGAGGGCTTAGGTTGAGCTGAGTTCGGGAAGCCCTCAGAGCCAGGCCTTGTGAGTTGCTGCGGTCGTGGGGGCCACTTTTGTTTAACCTTTCCCTTTCTCCTACATTCAAAACAAGTAGAGGGCCCTGCTGGGGCGTGCGATGAACCAAGATACCTATGTTACTATGCTATGTTTATTGTTCTGGCTTTATGTTGTGGTGCTTATGTTCCAAATAGGTATGGTAGCATAACTTAGCTTGATACGCTCACGGTAGTTTCTCTCCTCGTGAGGGCGTATGCTTCGTTTATCTGAGAAGACCCTCCTACTGGTGGCTCAAGGGCTATTAGCCTCAGGAGATGTCTTGAAGCTGCGGAATTGTTAGAAAACTTGGTCGGGCGTCTTGTTCTTCCCTGCGCGATCCCTTAGGTGTGGGCTAGTCGTGGCTTATTGCACCGTGTCGCAGTACCCGAGGGGAAAAGACTTTTAAGAGGGTGCGTAGGTCACGAGCCTATAGAGGGTGTCTCGCAAGGATAGAAAAAACCAAGGCCATGGGGAACAGGGCCGTGGCGAAGTATGTTTGCGGCGCAGGGCGGGCCCGACGCGTACGCACATACTTGCCCAGCCCCCGCATGCGAGATGCGGGAGGAAAGGCGGCGGGCAACTACCACCCCTCCTGGGCAAAGACCGACGGTCAAGAGAAAAGGCGAGGGGAAATCCAACTTGGCAATCCAAAATGCGAGAACTCCAAATTCCGTTAAGAGAGATTGCAAACCAACTACAGAAAGCAAGCAAATGAACAGCCGCGTCTAGCACCTAGTCTAGTCTTCACACCAGCACAGAGCTAAGTGCTGCCACTAGGACGTGGGAGGGAGCCCCCGAGGCTGGAGGGCGGCTCTCCGGAGACTCCGGGGCGTGTACAGCCCCACTCATTTTTACGTGAGAGTGTCATGAGAGGAGACCTTCACAGGAACTAGGCCTTGCTTCATGGGTAGAACTTCCGGAGGTGCTAGATGTTCCAGGCGTTCTAGATGGGGATCCCGTCCTGTGTCTCCAGCCACGCGGCGCCAGGCATGGAGACGCGGGAGACCCTAAACGGGCCCTCCCACATGAGTGAGAGATTATGCAGCCCTTCCCCGGAGAGCACCCGCCGTAGGACGGGATCTCCCACCTCGAGCGTCCTGGAGCGGACGATGCGGCACTGATACCGCCGTAGCGCCTGCTTGTATCTTGCCGCTCAGAGTGAGGCTTGACGGAGGCGTTCCACCCCCAGCACGAGGTCCATCCCCCGCACAGCGTCCTAGCATGCCTCGTCAAATGCCAAGACCCGCGCGGAGCGATGCCTGACCTCATGTAGGAGAACCGCTTCCGCTCCGTAGACCAGGAAGAATGGAGTTTCGTCGGTCGGCTTGGTCGCGGTGGTGCGGACGGACCATAGCACAGACTAGAGCTCATCGAGCCAGCCCCAACCGTAGGCCTCGAGCTTCTTCTTAAAGGTTCTTGTCTTGAGGCCCCTCAGTACCTCTGCGTTGGCGCGCTCAGCTTGGCCGTTGCTCCTTGGGTGTGCCACTGAGGCGTAGCATATTTGTGTTCCAAGGTTAGCACAATATGCTTTGAAGAGATTGCTACTGTACCGCGAGCCGTTGTCGGTGATGATGCGATTAGGGACTCCGAAACAGCCCACGAGGCCCTTGATGAACTTGACCACCCAGCCAGCCGGGATGGTGTGGACTGCTTCCACCTCCGCCTGTTTGGTAAACTTGTCAATGGCAACATAGAGGTAGCGGTAGCCCCCAGGTGCTCAAGGGAACGGACCCAAGATGTCCAGCCCCCAGACCGCAAACGGCCACGAGAGTGGGATGGTCTGGCGGCCCTGGGTGGGCTGGTAGATCTTCTTGGAGTGGAACTGGCAGGCTTCACAGGATCTCACCAGCTCGGCCTCGTCACCATGAACTAGGCTAAGGCCGGGTACCCGAGGATGGCGTTGTATGGGAGGCCGATACGAGCGATGTCAAAGTCGATGAGCTCGGTGCGGTAGTTGTCACAGGTACCGAAGGTGACGGGGAGGCGGATCTGCCCCAGGGGGCTGGTGGAGCCGTCAACGACCCCGAGAACGGCTTGCTGGGGCGGAGCCGGCCGTGTGATACGTAGAGCAAGCCAAAATCTTCCACGGAGAGCACATTGAGTCCGGCCCCACCATCAATGAGAGTATTGGTTACCGCCACGTTACAGTTGGTGGGGGTGCAGAGCATCCGCAGCGTGCCTGCGCCCGCGGTGGTCATAGGATGGTCTCTTGAGTCGAAGGTGAGGTCGGCCTCGGGTACCGCCCATCCCGGAGGAGTTCCCTGTTGCATGCACGTGACACCTGCTTGACGAAAGAATTGCTTGATATGGCTGTCCGACGGCGGCGCCTAAGAACCACCGAGGAGGGCTGCGACAGTGTAGGGCGCTAGTGGCGTGAAGTGTGCAATGAAGAGGCCGCACAACTCTTCCTAGGAGGCCACAGAAGATTCCGGCAGGCTGAGAAGCCAGGCACGTGGTACGCCGGTGAGGGCCATGGGGAACTAGTTTGCCATGACCTCATCGTCGCCGCCTTCCGCCCAGACGGCCTCCTCATACGCCTGGAGGAAGCCTGTCGGGTCCGCCGCACCGTCATAGCGGGGTGGTAGGTCTGGCCTGAACTTGGGCGGCCACCGCACCCGTCGCAAAGCAGGGGTGAAGGCTCAGAGGCCCTCAGCGCCTCCGTGCACGCCAGTCAATCCAGCCGGAGGGGCGGCGCCTACCATGAAAGCTGGAAGAAGAGGTGAAGCGGGCAGAGGGACAGAGCGGACGGGAAGGTGGAGCTTCGATGCACCCCTACCTGGCGCGCCAAATGTCGGATCTGGGGTTTCGTGGACCCTTGAGACGTTAGAACACTAGGGTGCGTACGAAGAACTCCCTTTCCCCAACCAGCAGGCCCGACGATTCAACGGCCCAGCCCGACGAACCCAAGGGACAAGATACACAACAGTTAATCCTGGTTCGTGCCACCTTGTGGTGTAATACCCTACTCCAGCTTTGTGGTGGATTGCCTCGAGGGACTGAGGATGAACAAGTATAGTGGTTGAACAACCTCAGAAGGTGAGGTTCTCTTGAGCTCGATGAGCTAGTGGATGTGAGGATGGTCTGAATGATCCGATCCCTCTCTCGGGTGGTGGCTAAGTCCTATTTATAGTGGCCTTAGTCCTCTTCCCAAATGTAGGTGGGAAGGGATCGCACAACGGCCAAATTCAAAGGGAGACAACTAGTACAAGTTATCCTGACAAAAGTAGTCTACGCCTGCAAAGGCTCTGGTGGTGACGCTGTTGTGGGCTCCGCAATGACTTCCGTCATGTCGTCCGGGCGGTCTTGGTCTCGTTGCACCAATATGGAAACCTTTGCCTGATTCCTCATGACTCCGCGCCTGCGCTTGCCTCCTTGGCACCAAAGGGGAAACTGGTACACTGTGCCCGCTGGCGCCCACCTGGCCTTGGTCGTCATGGCTCACGTCATGTGAACCTCGCGAGGTGCACCTTGCATTGATATCTCCGCTCCTTGGGAGCCAGCCTAGTGAGGACACCCCCAGGGAGGTCTTGGTGTCATCCGCCTCGCAAGGCTTGGCCCCTCGCGAGGGTCTTGAGTCGATGCTGCTGAAACTGGGCCGTACTGGGCCGCTGATGGAGGCACGTCGTGGGCCGCAAGTAAGAAAGTCTAGGTACCCCCGTTCCCAAGATGCCGACAAATGTGGTGCTCAGTTAATGTTTGATCCATTTGTTGTGGTGTTTAGTTAACTGTTTTGTTTGGTTCAATTCTGCAATGCGATGTTCAATTGTTGTGGGTGCATTATGTTATTGTATACCATGTGAGGAATAAATTGAATTTGGCTGTAGTAAATACATGAGAAACAAATACAACCGCTATATTTCCAAGTTGTTAAGCATGCATGGTTTGGTTAACTTTATGATCTTCTATTAGGAGTATGTTATATTGTGCAATGTGGTGCTCAGTTAATGTTTGGTTCATTTGTTGTGGTGTTTAGTTAACTGCTTGGTTCAATTCTGCAATGCGATGTCCAATTGTTGTGGCTGCATTCTGTTATTGTATACCATGTGAGGAATAAATTGAATTTGGCTGCACTTAATACATGAGAAACATATACAAGTGCTATATTTCCTAGTTCTTAATCATGCTTGGTTTGGATAAATGGGTTTTCCATGTGGCTTGAATTAATCTGATAAATCTGTAATGTGTTTATTTTTCATCAACATATTTTACTGATAGCATGCGAACCCTTTCTTAACCCGATGACTAACTACCTTATATGTGTTACAGCGAAACAATGGGAAGCATTGATGTTTACAATCGAGGTTAGCACGTGCATGGTCTGTTGTCTAATAGCACATTATTGTGCAATTGCAGGAACCATTCTAATATTTAGGTTTTCAACAATTTGGTCTTGCACATGTAGGTCCTATTGTTAGAGGTTTTCACCCACTGTTTGACCCTTTTTGCATTTGGGGAAACGAGTTGTCCATAAATATCAGTCAAGTCAAGAAACTCAGAAAGATTGTTAGGATAAAGAAATTAGCGACAAAAAACAACAAGATCTTTGTTTGCACAATAAAGAAGACATCAGTTCACTATAGGATGGTACTAACTATTATATCTTGCATTTTTATTCCTTTTCCCCATTTCCAATATAGAGAAGATATTTATGCACATACTTGTTTTCAGGCCTTTCCAAAGCAGTTCACTGATGATTACCTCTCAAACCACCTGTATGGTCAGGAGGCGAGTAAGGTATTCATACAACACACACGGTTCAGTATTAAAGTGTTCCTGAAGAGGACGAAGGATGGATGTTCAATCATCCACAGGCACTGGCCTAAAGTTACAAAGACCTTCAACATCAATGAAGGCTCAATATTCGCCTTCTGCCTCAGCAGTTTTCCAGATGAGATACATCTGTCTATGTACCGTCTATGATGCTACTTTCGAAAGGCTATAGATGTTGCATGTGAAACTTGGTGCTGGTGTAGTTGTGTAATGGGGTAGCAGAGTGCTGGAGCTATATGATGTTGTACTCTGATGTATTTCAATTATGAAAATGAAATATATTGTGTTCTTAATATTAATTGTAAATTAGATTAATAAATGGATAATTAATAATTGGATAATTAGCCTGCTAATTGGGATTTTCTATTGCAAACGGTTATTGACAAAACACTGTGTGTGATGCATTCAATAATGCACACAGTTTCTACGAATAAACCATGTTAGCTTAATGAACAATCACACACGACCTTCTCTTGAAAATTGTTCGCGTTAGGCCACCTGGCGCAAACGTTTACCACATAAAAACTATGTGTGATGGACAGCCTTTGCCACACAGTTTCTTCTATGCACCGTGTGTGATGCATTCAATAACGCAAACGATAAAATTGTTAATATCATGTGCAATGGCAACGCTATCACAAATGATTTAATGGGGAAAACTGTGTGTGATGTACCTGTGAACAGAAACATTTTCCTTGGAGCGACTGTGTGGGATGTACATACAAACGGAAACGTTTAGCGGGGACTAACTAGGTGGGATGTACTTGCGACCGGAAACAATTTCGCATGTATAATTGTATTTTTTAGCTCTACTGTACGTATTTCTGTATTTGAGCGCTCGCCGGTTGCACAGGAACTCATTTTGCCAAGCATGTGTGTCAGGAGGGCATATCCTCGACGATTTATGGGTTGTGTGGGAAGGACTCCCCTATCGCCGTCACTCACTAGGTGACGATTCCAAATGCCATCGCAGAAAGGGGTTAAGAACCGTTTGTATAGCACCTCGATGTACTCGTGTTTCTTGAACATTGTTAATGCTAAGATAGATTGTGAGAAAGAAATTGTTAGTGTAAGTTT
The DNA here is from genome assembly GCF_002162155.2 of Triticum dicoccoides. Lineage (NCBI taxonomy): Eukaryota > Viridiplantae > Streptophyta > Magnoliopsida > Poales > Poaceae > Triticum > Triticum dicoccoides. The sequence continues at coordinate 331,989,644 of NC_041382.1, forward strand.
CAGGGATGTGTCTCGTGAGTTTAATTTCTCCAAATTTTGTAGACAACCCCATGATAAAGAATTTCTTAGTAAATATGGAATTATTGGTCTTACTTCTATTGTTGTGCTTCCTACTGATTATTTAGAACAATATTTGCTAGACCGTGAAAATGATATGTTCATGAATGAAAGAAGGGGATTAGATGGAATATTCTTTAAACAAATGCCTGTTTTGAAACACAATTTGCATGTTGAGACTCTTGGAAATCCTCTACCACCCAATAGTGATCATGTGTTTGATCTTAAACAATTGCCTGGTACTCTAAAAGATGATTATCTCGATGAAAAGAAGATATATCCTGTTATTATTAGTGCTAACCTTTCAGAGCATGATGAAAAGAAATTATTGAACACTCTAAAGAAGCACTTTGCCGCTATTGGATATACTCTTGATGATCATAATGGCATTAGTCATACTCTATGTCAGCATAAAATTAATATGGAGCCTCACGTTAAACTAGTTGTTGATTACCAACGACGGTTAAATCCTAAGATGAAAGAAGTGGTAAGAAATGAAATATTGAAGCTTCTAGAAGCAGGTATAATTTATCCTATTACTGATAGTAGATGGGTAAGTCGTGTTCATTGTGTCCCCAAGAAAGGAGGTACTACTGTTGTTCCCAATGATAAGAATGAGTTGATCCCAGAAAGAATTGTTACAGGTTATAGAATGGTAACTAATTTTAGAAAATTAAACAAAGATACTAGGAAAGATCATTACCCTCTACCTTCTATTAATCAAATGCTAGAAAGAGTATCAAAACATACACACTTTTTCTTTCTAGATGGTTATTCTATTTTTTCTCAAATACCCGTGTCACAAGAGGATCAAGAAAAAACCACTTTTACTTGTCCTTTTGGTACTTTTGCTTATAGACGTATTTCTTTTGGTTTATGCAATGCACCTGCTACCTTTCAAAGATGTATGACTACTATATTCTCTGACTTTTGTGAAAATATTGTTGAGGTTTTCATGGATGATTTCTCTGTTTATGGAACTTCTTTTGATGATTGCTTAAGCAACCTTGATCGAGTTGTGCAGAGATGTGAAGAAACTAATCTATTCTTGAACTGGGTGAAGTGCCACTTTATGGTTAATGAAGGCATTGTCTTGGGGCATAAAAATTTCCAAAAGAGGTATTTAATTGGATAAAGCTAAAGTTCATGCTATTGAGAAAATGTCGTGTCCTAAAGATATCAAAGGTATAAGAAGTTTTGTTGGTCATGTTGGTTTCTATAGGAGATTTATTAAAGACTTCTCTAAAATTTCTAGGCCTCTCACTAATCTCTTGCAAAAAGATGTTCCATTTGTTTTTGATGATGAGTGTGTAGAAGCATTTGAAATACTTAAGAAAGCCTTAATTTCTGGACCTATTGTTCAATGATGTCTACTACACAACCTTCTTCTTGTAGAATCATGTTGGGCCTCCAAGCGCAGAGTTTTGTAGGACAGCAGCAAATTTCCCTCAAGTGGATGACTAAGGTTTATCAATCCGTGGGAGGCATATGATGAGGATGGTCTCTCTCAAACAACCATATAGCCAAATAACTAAGAGTCTCTTGTGTCCCCAACACACCCAATACAATTGTAAATTGTATAGGTGCACTACTTCAACGAAGAGATGGTGATACAAGTGCAATATGGAAGGTAGATATTTGTTTTTGTAATCTGAAAATATAAAAACAGCAAGGTAACTAGTAGTAAAAGTGAGCGAAAACGGTATTGCAATGCTTGGAAACAAGGCCTAGGGTTCATGCTTTCACTAGTGCAAGTTCTCTCAACAATGATAACATAATTAGATCATATAGCAATCCCTCAACGTGCAACAAAGAGTCACTCCAAAGTTCCTATCGCGGAGAACATAAGATGAAATTGCTTGCAGGGTACAAAACCACCTTAAAGTTATTCTTTCCGATCAATCCATTGAGCTATTCCTATAAGTGTCACAAACAACCCTAGAGTTCGTAGTAAAATAACACCATATGATACACATCAATCAACACTAGTGTCACCTAGATACTCCAATGTCACCACAAGTATCCGTGGGTCAATTATACGATATGCATCAAAGAACTTCAGATTCATAATATTCAATCCAACACAAAGAACCTCAAAGAGTGCCCAAGATTCCTACAGGAGAAACAAGGACGGAAACGTGCATCAGTCCCTATGCATAGATTACCCCAATGTCACCTCAAGAATCCGCGAGTTGAGTGCCAAAACATACATTAAGTGTTCTCAAATCCATAATATATTCAGTCTGATAATAGTGAAACCTCAAAGGTAAAACTCAATTCATCACAAGAAGATAGAGGGGAGAAACACCATAAGATCCAACTATAGTAACAAAGTTCGCGGTACATCAAGATCGTGCCAAATCAAGAACACACGAGAGAAAGAGAGAGAGAGAGAGAGAGAGAGAGAGAGAGAGAGAGAGATCAAACACATAGCTACTGGTACATACCCTCAGGACCGAGGGTGAACTACAACCTCCTAATCATGGGGACCACCGGGATGATGAAGATGGCCACCGCTGATGGTTTCCCCCTCTAGTAGGGTGCCGAAACGGGCTCCCGATTAGTTTTTCATGGCTATAGAGGCTTGCGGTGGTGGAACTCCCGTTCTAGGTTTCTTTCTAGTGGGTTTCTGGATTTATAGGAATTTTTGGCGTCGGTTTCGAGTCAGGGGGTCCATGAGGCAGCGACAAGGTAGGGGGCGAGCCCTAGGTAGTTGACGCGCCCCCACCCGTGTGGGTGCCTCGTGGCTCCTCTGGTCCATCTCCGATACTTCGTGGGATTCTTCTGGTCCATAAAAAATTATCGTAAAGTTTCAGCTCATTTGGAATCCGTTTGACATTCCTTTTCTGTAAAACTCAAAAACTAGGAAAAAAACAGAAACTGGCACATTGCTCTAGGTTAATAGGTTAGTCTCAAAAATAATATAAAATAGCATATAAATGCATATAAAACATCCAACATGGATAATCTGATAGCATGGAACAATAAAAAATAATAGATACATTGGAGACGTATCAAGCATCCCCAAGCATAATTCCTGCTAGTCCTCGAATAGGTAAATGATACAAACATAATTTTTGATGTGGAATGCTACCTAACATATTTATCAATGTAATCTTTTGTATTGTGGCAACAATATTCAGATCCATAAGATTCAAAACAAAAGTTTAATATTGACATAAAAACAATAATACTTCAATCATACTAATAAAGCAATCATGTCTTCTCAAAATAACATGGCCGAAGAAAGTTATCCCTACAAAATCATATAGTCTGGCAATGCTCCATCTTCATGCACAACCCTGATAAAAACCAAAGCAATTGTTTCATACTTTTGATGTTCTCAAACCTTTTCAACTTTCACACAATACATGAGCGTGAGCCATGGATATAGCACTATTGGTAGAATAGAATATGGTGTTTGTGGAGAAGACAAAAAGAAGGAGATAGTCTCACATCAACTAGGCGTATCAACGGGTATGGATATGCCCATCAATAAATGTAGCGACCCGACCTCAGACGGTCAAGCCTCTGTGTATCTGTGCCATCCCTGGATCAGTATGCTGGAACACACAGTACATCAATGTATATATCAAAGTGCAATCACATGTGTAAATGACTGATATATACCTTATAAGTCTCAGCGGAAACAATCAACGGGTGTTGAGTCCCATCAACGCCATCGGCAGGTTGAGTGTAGACCGTAACCCAATCAACAAAACTCATTCGTTGTATATAAAATCCTGCAACATGATACATTGCAGCCATGTAGGTCAGTACATTGAATGTACCGGCAAGATCACCATAAGAGAAAACAGATGATAAACTATACTATATGCAGTATGGCTTTGTGGCTTTGTATCTGAGTTTTGTTTGCGTAAAAGTTGGTTTTATTTTCCCTACATCAAAGGAATTATCCGGAGTCTGTACTACAGAGTTTTCTATCATGACATGGTTCCGCCAACCGATGTCTCGTAGCCCAAATCATCATAAGTTGCCCACAATTAATTTAGCAGTCCGGTGTTGAGAGTTCCGAGATAGATCCAAGTCCAGAGGCTCAAATTGTCCGTAACCGGGCACACGGCTAATTGATTAGGTTTTAACCCTCTACAAAGGTTTGTACACTTTACCCGCAAGATTCGATCCTTCTCTTTACATTCTCGCACTTCAGGGTGTTTGAGAACAAGATGGCCGAAACATGGTCTTCCGAAGAGTTCCTCTGACCACTGTCCGGTGCTCATCCAATCCTACCGTAGTTCTACATCTGCTAGCACCATCCTAGCCAGAGTCACCACTAAGGTCAACCAAGCCAGAGCCCATAGTGACTTGCGGTTGCACAAGTAAGCTTCCGGGCATGAAGTATCCTTCCGTCTCTTTGAGTCTGGGTGAAGCTTTCCGCAAGATGTCATGGCGCTTCTCCATGCATCCCGGCCAACCACTGGTTTCTCCAGGGTGCCCGTCAACCGTCCTTCACCCAATAGTGTGTATTGAATTCTTGTCTCGAGTCTCAAAATCTTGATGTCTTGAAGTCTTGAGGCCTTGAAAATGTAGTCCTTGCAGATGCCATCATGGAGTTGCCGTCATTGGCATAGAGTCCTCCATTCTCGCACCACTCTCATGCACTCATACCAAACCCCATCTACTATAGCGTAGCATTAAAACTATATAATGTCCCGGGTGGTAACAGGGAGATGGGTTTCTACCTCATGCATTCTACTCAACTACAAGATTCAATAACACTACTAGAGGGATTATTGAAAGGTGTTACTACATGCAAATAAATCATAGGTATGGAAAACATGGTCAAAGTGAACTTGCCTGGTAAGTTGATGAAGATAAATACGCTCTCAAAAATAATGACTTGTAGAACTATTCTTAACTCCGTTGGAATCTATATAATCAACGTAGTATTCATATAAGCAATCAATTCTAGCAATCAATACTATCAATCAAAAGAACACTCAACTAAATACAATAAATAAATAAAACAATAATGAAATCAAAGAAGACCAAAATAACTATCCAAAGAAAACTTTAAAGAAAACTAGGGAAAACCAACACACTATCAACCAATAACTTTCATAACCACACTAAATTAATCTAAACAATTTCTTAACAGAAAATAAAATCTATTTCCATTAAAACAACAGAAATAAATTATCAAAAATAATTTCTAGCAAAAATAACTACAATACTAGCTATTACATACACTATATACTAGCTATGCTAAACTGAAATCCTAAACAGTAGCAACACTAATAAAAATAATTTCTAAAATTTTGTACTGAAGTCTAACATATGTATATTTCAATCAACAAAACTTTGCGAAAAGAATTAATTAAATCTAAACAAAACTTACTAAGTTACAAGCAAAACAAAACTACATAGAAAACAGTATTGTTTTTCGCTAAAACCCTAATTTAAATAAACTAAAAAAATCACTATACTCTACTGGATAAACAAAACAATAACAAATCAGTAGCAAAAATAATCAATCAAAAATATTTTATAAAACTCAAGATACGGCCAAATAAGTGATTTGAACAAATTTCATCAAACTAGATTTTAAACTACTCAAATTTGAAATCCAATGGCACTACCAGAAACTTCAAGAAATTTTGAATCTAATGCAAAAAGAATCACTCAATTTGGACTTAAAACCTCAAAGATATAAGCAATCTAAAAACAGAAACTATTCTGTTTTTGAAACAGAAACAGAAAAAAAAACTAAACGGGCAAATGCACGTGTCAGGCTGCTAGTGGGCTAAACGGTGGGCGGTCGGTAGCTAAACGGCACTCAGCCGAAACTTAACAAAAACATGCGTCTGTGTTTAAAAAAATAAACCGGCTAGCCGGTTCGATCTAAACAAAAAAAATGGTTCACTAAACAAAAACCTACCGCTTCGTTAGATCTAATATAGCGCGTTAAAAACAGATCGGACGGTGGCGATGGCTTATAGCGGAGGAAGAGCAGCTCCGGCGAGGCTTCGGCGACGGCCGCGGCTCAGGGTCGATGCAGGCGACGTCTCCCATGGGTCTCCGGCGCCGGGGAGAGCTCTGTTCGACGCGGAAGACGACGGCGATCACGGGGGTGGTCGGTGGAGAGCTCGGGGACGACGGAGTCAAGCAGGGCGAGATCGACGGCGGCGATGGCAGCTTGGGTGTCGTCAGGGAGGGGGCTTCGGTGGGTTTAGGGCTTGGGAGAGTGCGCGGGGAGGTGCGGTGGAGTGAAGGGGATGCGGTGGTGGGTTCAGGCGGCGATGAGGTGGTCGTAGTGGAGAGCTAGGGCGATAATGGCGCGCGGCGGCGCTAGGGTTTCGGCGAGGGATTGCAGGTGATGGAGAGGGGTTCGGGGCGGCTTTAGGGTGGAAACGGACGAGGAGGAGGGGTTCTTGGAGGAGGGGCGAATCCGGAGATCGCGATCCCGAGAAGTTCAGGATTCCGGCGGCGGCGATGCCCTGCGTGGCTTGCGGGAGGAGGAAGAAGAAGACGCGGGTCCCCGCTGTCAGCGAGTGCGGGAACTAGGGAGAGGTGCGAGCGACGGGGCGATAGCGGTTTGGGCGCGGCGCTGGCTGGCTGGGCCGGAAAGGCTAGGTGGGCCGGGGAGAGAGGTAGGGGTCCGTTAGGCTTCAGCCTTTTTTCTATTTATTTTTTTAAATACAGACAAGAAAGAAAAAAAAACAAATCACAAATACATAAAAAATTATATAGGCATATAATATATCAGAATGTTCAGAAAAAGAAATCCTAAAAGTTGAACTATTTCTAAAGTCCAAATAAAATCAACGAGAATTAAAATAAGGCAAACAGTGCTACTATTGCAATAATTCCCAATAAAAATCAATCTTAAAATACCCAAATGATTTCAAATTTATTTTCTCCAAATTTTTCATTGAAAGGAATCAATTTACCCTTATTTCCGTATATTTAATTTTTGGAGAAAAATAATTTGAAAAAAACTCAAAATAACTCCAAATTAAAAGTGGGTTTTCAAAATACTAACAAAGGGACTTTCAATTTGATCCTTCTAAACTTCCAACTCATATTTCATAATTTTGAAGAAGTCATTTTATCTTCTCTCATGAAAATCATTGAGTTGCATAAAGTTTCTAAAGTTGAAATATTTTCAAATGGAATTCAAATCTTTTCAAAACCCTTTTCATTTATTTAAATGGAAGAAGTCATATCATCTTCACTCTAGGGTTTTTTTTTGTGATGAAATAGATTCGAATTCATTTAGATCAAATGCAAAGATGAAAGTTTGGGAAAGTCCTTTTATTCCCTCTCATTTAACTTTCAAATAGTTTCAAATTTCACTCAATTTCACACAATCAATAACTCACAATCAAACAAATAATCAAAGATATTTATTTAATCTAACATTCCAAAATTTAGAATTTTGGGATGTTACAATAAATATCAATGTGAGTGAGTAGGGATTGACATGCAAGGATGCACTAGAGCTATAAGTTTATGAAAGCTCAAAAAGAAACCAAGTGGGTGTGCATCCAACTTTCTTTCTCACGAAAACCTAGGAAAATTTGAGGAAGCCCATTATTGGAATATACAAGCCAAGTTCTATAATAAGAAATTCCCACTAGTATATGAAAGTGAGAACATAGGAGACTCTTTATCATGAAGATCATGGTGCTACTTTGAAGCACAAGTGTGGTAAAAGGGTAGTAGCATTTCACCTTCTCTCTCTTTCTCTCATTTTTTATTTTGGGATCTTTGGCCTCCTTTTTTCTTTTTTTTCATCCGGAGTCTCATCCTGACTTGTGGGGTAATCATAGTCTCCATCATCCTATCCTCACATGGGACAATGCTCTAATGATGATGATCATCACACTTTTATTTACTTTACAACTGAAGAATTACAACTCAATACTAGAACAAATATATGACTCTATATGAATGCCTCTAGCAGGGTACCGGGATGTGCAATGATCAAGAGTGACATGTATAAAAATTATGAAAGGTGGCTTTGCCACAAATACAATGTCAACTACATGATCATGCAAAGCAATATGACAATGATGAAGCATGTCATAATAAACAGAACGGTGGAAAGTTGCATGGCAATATATCTCGAAATTGATATAGAAATGCCATAATAGGTAGGTATGGTGGCTGTTTTGAGGAAGTGTATAAGGTGGGTGTAAGGCATCGGCGAAAGTTGCACGGTACTAGAGAGGCTAGCAATGGTTGAAGGGTGAGAGTGCGTATAATCCATGGACTCAACATTAGTCATAATGAGATCACATACTTATTGCAAAAGTCCATTAGCTATCGAAACAAAGTACTAAACGCATGCTCCGAGGGGGATATATTGGTAGGAAAAGACCATCGCTCGTCCCCGACCGCCACTTATAAGGAAGACAATAAATAAATAAATCATGCTCCGACTTCATCACATAACGGTTCACCATACGTGCATGCTACGGGAATCACAAACTTTAACAGAAGTATTTATACCAATCCACAATTACTCACTAGCATGACTCTAATATCACCATCTTTATATCTCAAAACAATCATAAGGACTCAAACTTCTCATAGTAGTCAATGCACTTAATATGAAAGTTCTTATTTTATCCCTCTTGGATGACGACCAAATTAGGACTAAATTCATAACCTAAGAAAATTACCATGTTGTTTAAAGACCCTCAAAATAATATAAGTGAAGCATGAGATTTCATCAATTTCTTCAAAATAAAAACCACTATGGTGCTCTAAAAAGATATAAGTGAAGCACTAGAGCAAATGACAAACTACTCCAAAAGATATAAGTGAAGATCAATGAGTAGTCGAATAATTATGTAACTATGTGAAGACTCTCTAACATTTAAAACTTTCATATCATGGGATATTATTCAAACATCAAGCAAATCCTAATAAAATAAAATGACGCTCCCAGCAAAACACATGTCATGTGGTGAATAAAAATGTAGCTCCAAGTAAGGTTACCGATGAACAAAGAAGAAAGAGGGGATGCCATCCGGGGCATCCCCAAGATTAGGCTCTTGGTTGTCCTTGAATATTACCTTGGGGTACCTTGGGCATCCCTAAGCTTTGGCTCTTGCCACTCCTTATTCCGTAGTCCATCAAAACTTTGCCCAAAACATGAAAACTTCACAACACAAAACTCAACAAAAAACTCATAAGCTCCGTTAGTATAATAAAGCAAATCACCACTTAGGTACTATTGTGAACTCATTCTAAATTTATATTGGTGTTATATCTACTTACTCCAACTTCTCCATGGTTCATACCCTTCTATACTACTCATATATTTATCAAAATAAGCAAACAACACACGAAAACAGAATATGTCAAAAACAGAATAGTGTGTAGTAATCTAGAAACTTTGCATACTTATGTAACTCCAAATATTCTGAAAAATTAGGACAATCAAGGAAATGTGTATATTAATCTTTTGAAAAAAGAATCAGTATTTTATCACGCTCTGTAAAAAATGTAAATTATTTTACTCGGTGCAAAAGTTTCTGTTTTTCAGCAAGATCAAATCAACTATCACCAAAGACCATCCCAAAGGTCTTACTTGGCACTTTATTGAAACAAAAGCTATAAAACTTGATTTATACAGTAGCCGAATCATTTTAACACACAAAAACAGTAGGTATAAATATTGGGTTGTCTCCCAACAAGCACTTTTCTTTATTGCCTTTCTAGCTAGGCATGATGATTTCAATGATGCTCACATAAAAGATAAGAATTGAAGCATAATGGGAGCATCATGAAGCATATGACTAGCACATTTATGTCTAACCCACTTCCTATGCATAGGGATTTTGTGAGCAAACAACTTATGGGAACAAGAATCAACTTGCATAGGAAGGTAAAACAAGCATAACTTCAAGATTTTCAACACATAGAGAGGAAACTTGGTATTATCGCAACTCCTACAAGCATATATTTCTCCCTTATAATAATTTTAGGTAGCATCATGAATGAATTCAACAATCTAACCATCACATAAAGCATTATTTTCATGATCCACAAGCATAGAAAATTTACTACTCTCCACATAAGCAAATTTCTTCTCATTCGGAATAGTGGGAGTATCATAAGAAACTTGAATACTATAAATAGTTTCCACATTAGAATAGTAATGTTCAGAAGAAGGGTAATCATAATAATGACAAGTTTTATAAATATAATCATCACTACTTTTTATAACATAAGTGTCATCGCAATAATCATCATAAGTAGCAACTTCGTTCTCATCATAATCCATTGAAACCTCTTCCAAGATAGTGGAAACATTACTAAATAAAGTCATGACCTCTCCAACTCCACTTTTATCATTATAATAAGATTCAACACCCTCCAAAACAGTGGGATAATTATTATCTCAAGTTAACACTCTTCCAAACCCACTTTCATAAATATTGCAATCATCATAAAGAGGCATGCTATTATCAGAATAAATTTGCACATCAAACTTGGTGGGCTAAAAATATCATCTTCATCAAGCATAGCATCCCCAAGCTTGGGACAAACATTAATTGCAGCAAATAAAGTCTCAAAAATGTCATTTCTCATCAAACATAGCATCCCCAAGCTTGTGGTTAAGCATAGCCGCTCTCATCATTAATAGGATGAATAACACCAATAGTATAGCAATTATTATCATCACATTTTTCTAAGTTGCTGCCAAAAAGATTTTGAAGATTATAACAAGTATAATTACTTTCCCATTCATAATCATCACTTGCTTATGATACAAAAAGGCTCATTAATAGTATATTTTTAGTAATAGGCATAAAAATAATAGGAGCAACATCATTTGGGAGGGATACCTTTTTACCTTTGCTTCTTTGTCTTTTCTTTTTGTTCTCCACATCATGTGTGGCTTTAATCACCTTTTTGGAGCTCCTCATTGATGATATTGGTTGAATAAAACGCTCCTCCTCATTACCTGACTCATCATAATAAAAAAATAGGAGGGTATTGGGAAACCTCTCACTTCATCTTCTATTTGTTTTCTTGTCTTTAAGTAATAGGCAATATAAGGATTCTCAATGCAATTTACCGCACAATACATATAAATATCCTCTAGATCAGAATCAAGAAATCTCTTAAGGTTATATTCTGGAATATCCCTAGTTATACGTTTCATTTCTTCATATCCCAGAGGCAAACTAAGTTCATTATGATGCGCAAAAGAAATCAAGTCATCACAATTTTTGGACCCTATTCGATCATGAAACGATTTGCATTAGAGATTTAAATAGCCACGTTCATTGCAAAGTTCACAAGGACGGTGAGAAAAAATAAATATTTTAGCACAAACATCTAGCCTCTCTTGCAACCATTTAGTTTCTAAATACTTATGCTTCTTGCAAAATCTATCTTCCATTTTTTGTATGTAATTGCAAACTCTATGCACTCCACAAAAAATTGACGTGCTTATAAGAAACATTTTTATCACGACTAGTGCAATCATCATTAGTACTATTGATATTCAAAGAATTCATACTAGCAATATTGCCATCATGCTCATCATTCAAAGATTTAGTTCCAAACATTTTAATGCACTCTTCTTCTAACACTTTGGCACAATTATCGGAATCCTTATTTTCACGAAAGACATTAAAAGGATGAAGCATGTGAGGCAACCTCAATTCCATTTTTTCTAATTTTATTTTATAAAGTAGACCAGAGATAAAAAAGAAACTAAAAGATTCAATTGCAAGATCTAAAGATATACCTTCAAGCACTAACCTCCCTGGCAATGGCGCCAGAAAAGAGCTTGATGTCTACTACGCAACCTTCTTCTTGTAGACTCGTGTTGGGCCTCCGAGCGCAGAATTTTGTAGGACAGTAGCAAATTTCCCTCAAGTGGATGACTTAAGGTTTATGAATCTGTGGGAGGCGTAGGATGAAGATGGTCTCTCTCAAACAACCCTGCACTCAAATAACTAAGAGTCTCTTGTATCCCCAACACACCCAATACAATGGTAAATTGTATAGGTGCACTAGATCGGTGAAGTGATGGTGATACAAGTATAATATGGATTGTAGATATAGCTTTTTGTAATCTGAAAATATAAAAACAGCAAGGTAACTAGTAGTAAAAGTAAGTGAAAATGGTATTGCAATGCTTGGAAACAAGGCTTAGGGTTCATACTTTCAGTAGTGCAAGTTCTCTCAAATGATAACATAATTAGATCATATAACAATCCCTCAATGTGGAACAAAGAGTCACTCGGAAGTTCCTATTGTAGAGAACATAATATGAAATTGCTTGTAGGGTACGAAACTGTCATATCCCTAGTATTGGTATGCCCTAGGCTAGCTAGTCATGTGTGCATCACGTTTAAATTTCATTTAAATTTGAAATGGGGATTTGTAAAACCTCAGAAATCATTTCTGGAAATGACCCAGATAAAAAAATTGCTCTGGAAGGGTCCAAGAAAATGTTCATGTCTCTCTCTGAAAATATTGGGCAGAGGTAAAATTCAAACCAATATTTTCAGGAGCTCATAAATATTTATTTTGACCATTTGGAATTAATCCAGCAATTATTTGCGTTGGATAAATATTTTTATATATATAAAATATTGTCCAATAATTCTGAATTTTGGTGAGGGGCTTTGGAATAATCCTTTAGGCCCCTGCAAAAACTTTCAGAAGAAAATAACTTGATTTAGTATTTTTATTAAGTCAAAACAAAGGTCAAAAAATAGAAAAGAAAACAAAAATGGAGAAAAGCTCACCTGGCCTTACCTGCCTGGCAGCCCAACTGGCGGCCCAGCTCCTCTAGCCGGCCCAGCCGACTGGCGATGCCAATCGTCGCCTACCTCCTGCCAGGAGGACGGCGCGCGTGTGCCCGACGCGCGCGAGCACGCGCCGGCCACTTCCTGCTTCCCCGCTCGCTGCTGGAGGCCCCCGACGACGCCACGCACTTCCCCCGGACCTCTCGCACTCTCTCTCGCTCTGCCTCCTCCCCTGGACCTCTCCCCTTCCTCGCATCCGAGCGAGCTCGTCGCCGCCGATCGCTGCTGCCGCGGCCACCGTCTCCGCCTCGTCCCTCTGACGTGTCTACGAGCTCTGCGACGCCGTCCTCGTCTTCTCCACCGACCCAGGCAAGCCGGGACGCACCATAGCGTCCTCATCGCGCTCGTCTTCGGCCTCGGCCGCCGTGGATCGCCGCCGTCGAATTCGCGGCAACCAACGCTTCCCCGAGTCCGCTTCGACGCCCTTTGCGACTGCTGTGAGGTCCATCGTCGTTTGTCCCTCTTCCCCTTGCTTCTCGATCACCGCAGCCGCCGTTTCGACCGAAGCCGTAGCACCTTGCCGCCGGCCATGGCGCCACCGTGGCCAGGGGCCGAGCCAGCCGCAACCGAGCACGTCACCGTGCTCCTGGTGCCACGAGGGTGCCGCAGAGCCCCTCAGGTGGCCTCCCCGTGCCCCATAGCCGCTTCCGCTTGAAGCCCGTGCTCCGGCCGCCGCCCCGAGCTCCGCTCCGGCGAGCTCCGGCAGTCCCCGCCTCTCCCACTTGCTCCAGATGATGTGGACGAGTGCTGGCTCCTCGCCAGTGGTCTCCGCCGTCCAAATGGTCGCCGGAGGGCGAAATCCGAGGCCCTCCGCCGCATCTGGCTCACCGGCATCAAGCCGCTGGTGGCTTTGACCCCGCTGACCGTTGACTGGGTGGGCCCAGTTTGACCTCCCCCTTGTGTCACTGACGCGTGGGCCACCCCCCTGACATTTAGTTAGTATTATATTAACACTAATTAACCTAGGTTAGTTGCCTAGTTAGTCACTGGCCAATGGGCCCGGCACCCACTAATCCTAATTAGGCTAAATAAACCCCCTGTTAACTAACTGAGTCACTGACGTGTGGATCCCACACGTCAGGTTTGACTCGGACAGCTCCTTTGACCTGCTGACGCAATGCTGCCGTCATGCTGACGCAATATATCATTTTCTGGTATTAAAATAAATCAGGAAATTCCAAAAGATGATATAAACTTCAAAAATTCATAGAAATTCAACCGTAGCTCAGATTGAAATAATTTATATATGAAAAATTATCAGAAAAATTCAATCTATCCATCTATACCATTTTCATGCATGACAAACCATCTATACATGCTGTATATATGAAAACACACTTATGGCATATCTAAGAGCTTATGTTAAAGGTGCATTTGAATCTTTAGTTCAACTGGATTTTAACCAAATGAATGCTAGTTGCATTAGCTCAAACAACATCACATACTCATGCCATGTTCATGCATCATAATGTTGCATATGCTTGGGTTTGATTTTCGACACCGTTCCTTCTCGATAGGTCCTGCTCCGGAAAGTGTTCGAGAGTACCTATCAGTGGAGCAGTGCCCCCTGTTGATCTACCAGGCAAGCAAACCCCCTTGTTCATTCCGATACAATCCTACTCTCTCGCTCCTGCTCTCATTATTGCATTAGGACAACAACAATTCAACTGCTACTTTATGCTGCGGTAGTTGAACCCATTCCTCTGCATGACCTGTCATTGCCACAGTAAATAGTTAAAACTCACTAGCATGTGTAGGAGTTGATTGAGCCATGTTGTGTTCTTGCCATGCCATGCCTGCTATTGCTTAGAGTTGTGTAAGGTCTGATTCATCGGGAATGAATTGGAGTGGTACGATATGTTCTGGTGCTGAGAGTTAAGCGTGTGAACACGATTTGGTAAAGGTAGCGGTGAGAGGCCATGTAGGAGTACATGGTGGGTTGTCTCACTGGAACCGTCCTTAAGCACTGAGTTCTGTGTATGTTGTCCAATGACTAGCTACTACCACACATTGGGCTCCGGGCACTCCAAGCTCTCTCGACTTATTAACCAACTTGATCTTTGTCCAGGAGTTGCAATTAGTTTCTGGTGTTTGTAGGTAGTGTTAGTAGTCTACCAAGTGGCACCCATCCAGGTGGGCTTGGGATAGAGTAGGCACAAGTGGCACGGTGTACCAAGCGTAGATCCATCCGGCGAGGTGGGCTTGGGAACCCTGCACACATCGTTTGGGGCCGTGAGACACCCCGGCCGGATCTCCTTGCGGATGGAACCCGAATAGGCGATAAACCTGGACTAGAGTCCTGTGTGGTTAGTCAGGTCGTGGCCGACACCCTCGCCAGGCTTCCGCTTGAAGGTTGCCGAGGTACATGACGTGTACATGGTGATAAGTGGTGAGAGCGTGTGTGAAGAAGTACACCCCTGTAGGGTTATCATGATCTATTCGAATAGCCGTGTCCTCGGTTACAGACTTCTTGGATGCTTACGTGGTACATAGACAACTTGAAGTGGATACTCTAAAATGCTCAAGACAAGTGTGAGTGCTATGGATGGCCTTCTCGTAGGAAGACGGGAATGAATCCATAGTAGTGTATTGACGTGGTGATTAGTGGAATCGTGTGCGCCACCTCAAAAGAGTTACTAGCAGTCGTAGTACAGGATAGCCACTGAGTCAAAGCTGGCTTGCTGCAACTAAACTCCACATTACCTTCTTGATACAAGTGCATGTAAGATAGGATCTAATGTAAGTCTTGCTGAGTACCTTTGTACTCATGTTGCTTTAATTATGTTTTTGCAGAGAAGACTTCGATCTTACTAGTTTACGTGGACTTCGACAAGTAGCTTGTACCTCAGCTACGATCTTGATCGGATGTTGTAGATAGTCGGGCTCCTCAGCCTTTTTCATTTGTAGTTGTCTGTACTCAGACATGTAATGCTTCCGCTTGTTGCTTGTATGCTCCGAATGATGGGTCATGTGACCCTTGCTTGTATTTAATGCTATGTGGCTTTTTTGCGCCTTTATCTATATGAGTTTGCGTTATGTTGTGATGCCATGTTGTACAACACATACTTGCATGTTATGCGTACGTGTAACGTGTATTGCTATGTGTGGGATCCGACAATCTGGTTGTTTATCCTTGGCAGCCTCTCCTATGGGGAAATGTAGTCTAGTGCTTCCTTGAGCCATAGTAGTCCGCTACAGCCCGGTTCACCGGAGTCCTGATAGCCCAGCACTACTGCTCAGGACACTTGACTGGCCGGCATGTGTTTCACTTCGTTCCTGTGTCTGTCCCTTCGGGGAAATGTCACGCGGTGACATTCGGAGTCCTGCCTAGCCTGCTACAGCCCGTGTTACCGGAGTCCTGTTAGCCCAGTGCTACAGCCCGGATTCACATGTTGATGACCGACATGCTCGATGTGATTCATGTATGCCTGTCCTCATGAGTTAGTGCCGCTTTGGATTCACGACTAGCCATGTCGGCCCGGGTTCTTTGTCATATGGATGCTAGCGACACTATCATATACGTGAGCCAAAAGGCGCAAACGGTCCCGGGCCAGGTAAGGTGGCACCCGTGGGAATACCGTGCGTGAGGCCGCAAAGTGACATGATGTGTTACATGCTAGATCAGTGTGACTTAGGATCGGGATCCCGACAGAAACCACTGAAGTTATTCTTTCCGATCAATCCATTGAGATATTCCTATAAGTGTCACAACCAGCCCTAGAGTTCTTAGTAAAATAACACCATATGATACACCTCAATCAACCCTAATGTCATCGAGATACTCCAATGTCACCACAAGTATCTATGGGTCAATTATACG
Source organism: Triticum dicoccoides (assembly GCF_002162155.2). Taxonomy (NCBI): domain Eukaryota; kingdom Viridiplantae; phylum Streptophyta; class Magnoliopsida; order Poales; family Poaceae; genus Triticum; species Triticum dicoccoides. The sequence continues at coordinate 332,006,324 of NC_041382.1, forward strand.
ATATGCATTAAACAACTTCAGATTCATAATATTCAATGCAACACAAAGAACATCAAAGAGTGCCCCAAGATTCCTATCGGAGAAACAAGGACGAAAACATGCATCAAACCCTATGCATAGATTACCCCAATGTTACCTCAGGAATCCGCAAGTTGAGTGCCAAAACATACATCAAGTGTTCTCAAATCGATGGTAGTATTCAAACCGATAATAGTGAAATCTCAAAGGTAAAACTCAATTCATCACAAGAAGATAGAGGGCGAGAAACACCATAAGACCCAACTATAGTAACAAAGCTCATGGTACATCAAGATCGTGCCAAATCAAGAACATGAGAGAGAGAGAAATCAAACACATAGCTACAGGTACATACCCTCGGCCCCGAGGCTGAAATACTCCCTCCTCATCGTGGAGACTGCCGGGATGATGAAGATGGCCACTGGTGATGGTTTCCCCCTCCGGTAGAGTGCCGGAACAGGCTCTCGATTGGTTTTTTGTGGCTAGAGAGGGTTGCAGCGGCGGAGCTCCCGATCTAGGTTTCTTTCTGGGGGTTTCTGGATTTATAGGAATTTTTGTCGTCGGTTTCGGGTCAGGGGGTCCACGAGGCAGTGACAAGGTAGGGGGCATGCACACCACCCTTGTGGGTGCCTTGTGGCTCCTCTGGTCCATCTTCGATACTTAGTGGGCTTCTTTGGGTCCATAAAAATCGTCATAAAGCTTCAGTTCATTTGGACTCCATTTGGTATTACTTTTCTGTAAAACTCAAAAACAAGGAAAAAAACAGAAACTGCCACTAGGCTCTAGGTTAATAGGTTAGTCCAAAAATAATATAAAATAGCATATAAATGCATATAAAACATCTAAGATGGATTATATAATAGCATGGAACAATCAAAAATTATAGATAAGTTGGATGCGTATCATTCAACCACCTGATCGGAACTTACGCTTTGAAATTATGTTTGATGCTAGTGATTATGCTATTGGTGTTGTTTGTGGACAAAGAGTTGATAAGAAATTGAATGTTATTCATTATGCTAATAAAACTCTAGATGCTCAAAGAAATTATGCTACCACTGAAAAAGAATTTTTAGTAGTTGTGTTTCCTTGTGATCAGTTCAGATCTTATATCGTTGATTCCAAAGTAACTGTTCACACTGATCATGCTGCTATTAAATATCTTATGAAAAGAAAGATGCTAAACCTTGACTTATTAGATGGGCTCTCTTTCTACAATAATTTGATTTGCATATTATTGCTAGAAAGGCTGCTGAGAACCCCGTAGCAGATAACTTGTCTAGGTTAGAAAATGTTCCTGATGAGCCACTACCTATTGATGACAGCTTTCCCGACGAACAATTAGCTGTCATAAATGCTTCACGTAGTGCTCCATGGTATGATGATTATGCTAATTACATTGTTGCTAAATTTATACCACCTAGTTTCACATACCAACAAAAGAAAAAAGTTTTTCTATGATTTGAGACATTACTTTTGGGATGACCCACACCTTTATAAAGGAGTGGATGGTGTTATTAGACGTTGTGTACCTGAGCATGAACAAGAATGTAGCAACCCGACATCAGACGGTCAAGTCTCTGTGTTCAGTGTCATCCCTGGATCGGTAATGCTGACACACACAGTACTCGAAGGATTTATAACAGAGTAGCAATCACACACTTATTACATCGAATGTCTCAAAAGAGAACTTATTCCAATAAATATGGCTTACAACCATCTAAAAACGATAACAGCGGAAGACTTGGAAGATAAAGTGAGTCCATCAACTCCAACGACATAGCTGAGTGCATGACAAACGACCTATGGCATCTTACTCCTCATCTGAAAAGTCTGCAACATGATATGTTGCAGCCTGAAAACGAGTCAGCACATGGAATATGCTGGCAATATAACATAGTAGAGCAATGAACAGGTAAATACTATCACTACATGCATATTTGGCTGGTGCAGGCTCTATGGTTATAATGTTTTTGCGAAAAGCCAATTTTTTCCTACGACAAAGGAATATATTTTATTTAACTATCATGGTAGTTGAAACGTTGAGAATGGTACCCCCATCTCAATCCCAATTAAAAGTAATAATAAACCCAACAGATTAATTTAGAGTGATGAGATCCATATAATAATCCAAGAACCAGATACTCAAGTTGTCCATAACTGGGGACAGGGCTAACCATAATTAGTTTGTACACTCTATAGAGGTTTGCGCACTTTTCCTCACAAGATCTGATCTCCTCCGTTGGATTTCTCGCACTACATGGTGTTTGAGAAACGGATGACCACACAGTTTTTTAGAAGCATTAACTCTAACCCCGGGTAGACAGTACCAACCTACATCCCTTACATCTGCTAGCCTACCACTGGAAGAGGTCATGCAACTTACTCCACTATGCTAGAGCCCATAATAGCTTGTGGCTGCACACGAAAGTTTCTAGCATGAATAATCTTATGATCTCTTTGAGCCTGGGTGGTGGACCATAGGAGGATCACACGGTATAACCCCGGGATCTCCTAGGACAACACTGGTATAACCCCAGGTGCCCAAACCAACAATCCACCCAGATGTGTATTAAAGTTGCCACCTTAGAATTGAACCATTAATTAACAAACTCACATCTGTCAAGAATACACTCAAATCCAATCCACGTCTTCTAGCATACCATAGCGCTATAAGCATAACGTAGAAGTAACTCCCAAGGGTTTGATAATGAAACAAGTAATAGGTTCTACCTCATCAACTACTTCCCAATACCCACATGTTAATCACATCCTAATCATGTAGTGTTTGAGGGTTGTAACTAATGCATAAAAAATGGGTATGAAAGAGTATGATCATTGTGTTACTTGCCTAGCTGACGATCCGCAAAACCTAGTGACTCGTAGTAGCACGCTTCGCACTCCGGATGTTTTATCACAAAAAAACAATAGCATACATAAGCAATCAAGCAAAGATGCATGGGTAAAACTAAAATAAGAAGATCTAACCAGAAAGTTCAACTAAAGAACTCCGGTTTGCAAAAAGAATGAAATCAAACGGAGCAACGAAACTCAAACTGCAAAAGAAACAAGATTCGATTACTAATCTGGACTAAAGTCAAATTTTTCTGTGTCAAAATCCTATTCAAGATGGTTAAACAAAAAGAGGGCTTCGAGATGAAGATCTAGGCGCTTGTTTCACCTCATTTGGACAAATGAGCGAAAAGATAAACTAAAACGAAGATCAGGCAGAAATCGCGATCGAAAACAATCGCGGAAAAACCATGGAAAAAGAAAAACTGACGAACAGGCTAACGAACAAACGTTCGCTGTCTGCGGCTAACGGACGAACAGCGTTCGTTGAAACGAACATATGGACGAATGTCCACTAAATAAATAAACCGACGGAAAACCGGACGAACCGATCTATATAAAAAATCAGATCAAGAAAAAACCGAATGGTTTTTCCTAGAAAACCGACGAACGGCGGCGGCTACCTCCGGCGAGGTCGGCGGTGGTGGCGGGACGGCGGGGCGACGGCAGCGCGGCTCCAGAGGGGTGGTGGCGCAGGACGGTGGGGCGGCGATGCGGCTTGGGCTATCGGGGTCGCGGGCCTCGGGTTTTAAAGCCGGTCGGGCCAAGTGTCCTTGCCGGACACGGCCCGATAAGTCGTTTACCTTTTTTTATAAAATCCTGGCACAGAAAAACTAACGAAAGAAATACTAAACGGACTCCAAAAATCCCAAAATAAATTTTCACGGTCCTCTAAAAATATTTCGGACAAAGTGAACATTTATTTGGGCCTCTAATGCAATTTTGAAAATCACGTATTTTTCCTAATTCAAATAAAATAGCGATAACATCCAAATAAAACTTATTATTTGATTTTAGTATTTTCCTCCAATATTTCATTTATTTTGGATAAGTCATATTATCTCCTCTCTTATATTTTTAATATGAAATATTTTGCGAGAGAAAATTTATTAAAACCAAAATGATCCTTGTTTCAATATTTGACAAAATTCAAATATGAAAATTGTGAAATCCCCAACTCTCTCCATGGGTCCTTGAGTTGCTTAGAATTTCCAGGATCGCAACACGAAATGCAATAAAATATGATATGCATGAATGACCTATGTATAACATTCCAAATTGGAAATTTGGGATGTTACAAACCTACCCCCCTTAAAATGAATCTCGCCCTCGAGATTCGGGTTGGTTATAAAATAGGTGTGGGTGGTCCTTGTGTAGATCATCCTCTCTTTCCTAGGTGGCTTCCTCCTCGGTATGGTGGCTCCAATGAACTTTGCAAAACTTGATAACCTTGCTGCGAGTAACTCGGCTGGCAAACTCGAGAATTTTGACAGGTTTCTCCTCATATGTCAAATCACTATCCAACTGAATTGCTTCCAGAGGCACTGTATCTCTCAAAGGAATATCTGCCATCTCTGCATGGCACTTCTTCAACTGGGAATTGTGAAACACATCATGAACTCCTGATAGTCCTGCGGGTAGCTCCAACTTGTAGGAAACCTCTCCCATGCATTCCAAAACACGGTACAGTCCCACAAATCTCAGGGCTAACTTTCCCTTAACTCCAAAATGTTTAACTCCTCGTAGAGGTGACACTCGCAGATATGCTCTGTCTCCGATTTCATAAGCTACCTCCTTGTGTTTCGAGTCTACGTAACTCTTCTGTCGGGACTGAGCTACCTTTAGTCTGTCTCGAATCAGCTTAACCTTCTCTTCAGACTCTTTAATCAAATCCGGTCCAAACAACTGGCGGTCTCCAACTTCATCCCACACCAATGGTGTTCGGCATCTTCTTCCATACAGGCCTTCGAACGGTGCCATCTTCAAACTAGCCTGGTAGCTGTTGTTGTATGAGAACTCCGCGTAGGGCAAATTATCATCCCAACTAGATCCATAGTTGTGGCGCCCTCGATGCGGCTATATCTCCCACGTGTCGAAGCACGACTTAGAGGCATAAGCGCATTGAAAGCAATGTCGCAAGTGAGGTAATCTTCACACAACCCATGTAATAAAATAGGGGAAGGAGATACTGTTGGAAATATGCCCTAGAGGCAATAATAAAAGTATTATTATATTTCATTGTTCATGATAATTGTCTTTTATTCATGCTATAACTGTATTATCCAGAAATCATAATACACGTGTGAATACATAGACCTCAATATGTCCCTAGTGAGCCTCTAGTTGACTAGCTCGTTGTGATCAACAGATAGTCATGGTTTCCTGGCTATGGACATTGGATGTCGTTGATAACGGGATCACATCATTAGGAGAATGATGTGATGGACAAGACCCAATCCTAAGCATAGCACAAAGGTCGGTTAGTTCGTTTGCTAGAGCTTTTCAATGTCAAGTATCTCTTCCTTCGACCATGAGATCGTGTAACTCCCGGATACCGTAGGAGTGCTTTGGGTGTATCAAACGTCACAACGTAACTGGGTGACTATAAAGATGCATTATAGGTATCTCCGAAAGTGTCTGTTGGGTTGACATGGATCGAGACTGGGATTTGTCACTCCGTATGACGGAGAGGTATCTCTGGGCCCACTCGGTAATGCATCATCATAATGAGCTCAAAGTGACCAAGTGGTTGATCACGGGATCATGCATTATGGTACGAGTAAAGTGACTTGCCGGTAACGAGACTGAACAAGGTATTGGGATACCGACGATCGGGTCTCGGGCACGTAACGTACCGATTGACAAAGGGAATTGTATACGGGGTTTGATCGAATCCTCGACATCGTGGTTCATCCGATGACATCATAGAGGAGCATGTGGGAGCCAACATGGGTATCCAGATCCCGCAGTTGGTTATTGACCGGAGAGTCTCGGTCATGTCTGCATGTCTCCCGAACCCGTAGGGTCTACACACTTAAGGTTCTGTGATGCTAGGGTTATCAGGAAGACAAGTATGTGATTACCGAATGTTGTTCGGAGTCCCGGATGAGATCCCGGACATCACGAGGAGTTCCGGAAGGGTCCGGAGGTAAAGATTTATATATGGGAAGTTGTTAAACGGACACCGGAAAGTTTCGGAGTCATACCGATATTGTACCGGGACCACCGGAGAGGTTCCGGGGGTCCACCGGGAGGGGCCACCCCTCCCGGGGGGCCACTTGGGCTGCGTAGGGATAGCAGCCAGCCCCTGGTGGGCTTGGCGCGCCCCCCCCCCCCCTTGGGCCCATGCGCCTAGGGTTGGGGGGGAAACCCTAAAGGGGGCGCACCCCCCTTGCTTGGGGGGCAAGCCCCCCACCCTTTGGCCGCCGCCCCCCTCTAGGGTTTCCCCTAGAGGGCCGGCCCCCTTGCCCCTTTCCTCCTATATATAGAGGGGTGAGGGGAGGGATGCAAGAGACACAACTCAAGGCGCAGCCCCTCCCCTCCCCAACACCTCTCCTCCTCCGTATGTGCTTGGCGAAGCCCTGTCGGAGTACTGCTACACCAACTACACCACGCCGTCATGCTGCCGTTGGAGCTGCCTTCCTCAACCTCTCCTTCCTCCTTGCTGGATCAAGACGGAGGAGACGTCGTCCGTCCCGTACGTGTGTTGAACGCGGAGGTGCTGTCTGTTCAGCACTTGGTCATCGGTGCTCCGAATCACGACGAGTACGACTCCATCATCACCATCCCCTTGAACGCTTCCGCACTCGATCTACAAGTGGTATGTAGATGCAAACTCACTCCATTGACTCGTTGCTTAGATGAACTCATAGATGGATCTTGGTGAAACCGTAGGAAAAATTTTAATTTTCTGCAACGTTCCCTAACAGTGGCATCATGAGCTAGGTCTATGTGTAGTTCTCTTTGCACGAGTAGAACCCAATTTTGTTGTGGGCGTGGATCTTGTCAACTTACTTGCCACTACTAGTCTTTTCTTGCTTCAACGGCATTGTGGGATGAAGCGGTCCGGACCAACCTTACACGTACGCTTACGTGAGACCGGTTCCACCGATTGACATGCACTAGTTGCATAAGGTGGCTGGCGGGTGTCTGTCTCTCCCACTTTAGTTGAAGTGGATTCGATGAAAAGGGTCCTTATGAAGGGTAAATAGAAGTTGACAAAATCACGTGGTGGTTATTCGTAGGTAAGAAAACGTTCTTGCTAGAACCCAATTGCAGCCACGTAAAAGATGCAACAACAATTAGAGGACGTCTAACTTGTTTTTGCAGCGATTGATCATGTGATGTGATATGGCCAGAAGTTGTGATGAATGATGAATTGTGATGTATGAGATCATGTTCTTTGTAATAGGATTCACGACTTGCATGTCGATGAGTATGACAACCGGCAGGAGCCATAGGAGTTGTCTTTATTTTTTGTATGACCTGCGTGTCATTGAAGAACGCCATGTAACTTACTTTACTTTATTGCTAAACGCGTTAGTCATAGAAGTAGAAGTAGTCGTTGGCGTGACAACTTCATGAAGACACGATGATGGAGATCATGATGATGGAGATCATGGTGTCATGCCGGTGACAAGATGATCATGGAGCCCCGAAGATGAAGATCAAAGGAGCTATATGATATTGGCCATATCATGTCACTGCTTTATATAATTGCATGTGATGTTTATTATGTTTTATGCATCTTGTTTACTTAGAACGACGGTAGTAAATAAGATGATCCCTTACAACAATTTCAAGAAGTGTTCTCCCCTAACTGTGCACCGTTGCTAAAGTTCATCGCTTCTAAGCACCACGTGATGATCGGGTGTGATGGATTCTTACGTTCACATACAACGGGTGTAAGACAGTTTTACACAGCAAAAACACTTAGGGTTAACTTGACGAGCCTAGCATGTACAGACATGGCCTCGGAACACGGAGACCGAAAGGTCGAACACGAGTCGTATGGAAGATACGATCAACATGAGAATGTTCACCGATGATGACTAGTCCGTCTCACGTGATGATCGGACACGGGCTAGTCGACTCGGATCGTGTAACACTTAGATGACTAGAGGGATGTCTAATCTGAGTGGGAGTTCATAATTTGATTAGAACTTAATCATCATGAACTTAGTCTAAAACCTTTGCAAAATATGTCTTGTAGATCAAATGGCCAACGCTCATGTCAACATGAACTTCAACGCGTTCCTAGAGAAAACCAAGCTGAAAGATGATGGCAGCAACTATACGGACTCGGTCCGGAACCTGAGGATCATCCTCATAGCTGCTAGGAAACAATATGTCCTAGCAGGACCGCTAGGTGACGCTCCCGTCCCAGAGAACCAAGACATTATGAATGCTTGGCAGTCTCGTGCTGATGATTACTCCCTCGTTCAGTGCGGCATGCTTTACAGCTTAGAACCGGGGCTCCAAAAGCGTTTTGAGCATCACGGAGCATATGAGATGTTCGAAGAGCTGAAACTAGTTTTCCAAGCTCACGCCCGGGTCGAGAGATATGACATCTCCGACAAGTTCTATAGTTGTAAGATGGAGGAAAATAGTTCTGTTAGTGAGCACATACTCAAGATGTCTGGGTTGCACAATCGTATGACCCAGCTGAATATTAACCTCCCTGATGAGGCAGTCATTGACAGAATCCTTCAGTCGCTCCCACCAAGCTACAAGAGCTTTGTGATGAACTACAATATGCAGGGGATGGTAAAGACCATTCCTGAGGTATTTTCTATGCTGAAGTCAGCAGAGGTTGAAATCAAGAAAGAACATCAAGTGTTGATGGTCAATAAGACCACTAAGTTCAAGAAGGGCAAGGGTAAGAAGAACTTCAAGAAGGACGGCAAAGAGGTTGCCGCGCCCGGTAAGCCAGTTGCCGGGAAGAAGTCAAAGAATGGACCCAAGCCTGAGACTGAGTGCTTTTATTGCAAGGGGAAGGGTCACTGGAAGCGGAACTGCCCCAAATACTTAGCGGATAAGAAGGCCGGCAACACTAAAGGTATATTTGATATACATGTAATTGATGTGTACCTTACCAGTACTCGTAGTAACTCCTGGGTATTTGATATCGGTGCCGTTGCTCATATTTGTAACTCACAGCAGGAGCTGCGGAATAAGCGGAGACTGGTGAAGGACGAGGTGACGATGCGCGTCGGGAATGGTTCCAGAGTCGATGTGATCGCCGTCGGCACGCTACCTCTACATTTACCTACGGGATTAGTTTTGAACCTTAATAATTGTTATTTGGTGCCAAGTTTGAGCATGAACATTGTATCTGGATCTCGTTTAATACGAGATGGCTACTCATTTAAGTCCGAGAATAATGGTTGTTCTATTTATATGAGAGATATGTTCTATGGTCATGCTCCGATGGTCAATGGTTTATTCTTAATGAATCTCGAACGTAGTGTTACACATATTCATAGCGTGAATACCAAAAGATGTAAAGTTGATAACGATAGTCCCACATACTTGTGGCACTGCCGCCTTGGTCACATTGGTGTCAAGCGCATGAAGAAGCTCCATGCTGATGGACTTTTAGAGTCTCTTGATTATGAATCATTTGACACATGCGAACCATGCCTCATGGGCAAGATGACCAAGACTCCGTTCTCCAGAACAATGGAACGAGCAACCAACTTGTTGGAAATCATACATACCGATGTGTGCGGTCCAATGAGTGTTGAGGCTCGCGGAGGATATCGTTATGTTCTCACTCTCACAGATGACTTGAGTAGATATGGGTATGTCTACTTGATGAAACACAAGTCTGAGACCTTTGAAAAGTTCAAGGAATTTCAGAATGAAGTAGAGAATCAACGTGACCGAAATATAAAATTCCTACGATCAGATCGTGGAGGAGAATACTTAAGTCACGAATTTGGTACACACTTAAGGAAATGTGGAATCGTTTCACAACTCACGCCGCCTGGAACACCTCAGCATAACGGTGTGTCCGAACGTCGTAATTGCACTCTATTGGATATGGTGCGGTCTATGATGTCTCTTACCCATTTACCGCTATCATTTTGGGGATACGCTCTAGAGACAGCTACATTCACTTTAAATAGGGCACCGTCTAAATCCGTTGAGACGACACCGTATGAATTATCGTTTGAGAAGAAACCTAAGCTGTCGTTTCTAAAAGTTTGGGGATGCGATGCTTATGTCAAGAAACTTCAACCTGAAAAGCTCGAACCCAAGTCGGAAAAATGCGTCTTCATAGGATACCCTAAGGAAACTGTAGGGTATACCTTCTACTTAAGATCCGAGGGCAAGATCTTTGTTGCCAAGAACGGATGCTTTCTGGAAAAAGAGTTTCTCTTGAAAGAAGTAAGTGGGAGGAAAGTAGAACTCGATGAAGTACTACCTCTCGAACGGGAAAGTGGTGCAGCTCAGGAAAATGTTCCTGTGATGCCCACACCAACTAAAGAGGAAACCAATGATGATGATCAAGGTACTTCGGATCAAGTTGCTACTGAACTTCGTAGGTCCACAAGGACACGTTCCGCACCAGAGTGGTACGGCAACCCTATCCTAGAAATCATGTTGTTAGACAACGGTGAACCTTCGAACTATGAAGAAGCGATGGCGGGCCCAGATTCCAACAAATGGCTAGAAGCCATGAAATCCGAGATAGAATCCATGTATGAAAATAAAGTATGGACTTTGACTGACTTGCCCGATGATCGGCGACCGATAGAAAACAAATGGATCTTTAAGAAGAAGATGGACGCGGATGGTAATGTCACCATCTATAAAGCTCGACTTGTCGCTAAGGGTTATCGGCAAGTTCAAGGGATTGACTACGATGAGACTTTCTCTCCCGTAGCGAAGCTTAAGTCCGTCCGAATCATGTTAGCAATTGCCGCATACTATGATTATGAGATATGGCAGATGGACGTCAAAACAGCATTCCTTAACGGGCATCTTAAGGAAGAGCTGTATATGATGCAACCGGAAGGTTTTGTCGATCCTAAGAACGCTAACAAAGTATGCAAGCTCCAGGGATCCATTTATGGGCTGGTGCAAGCATCTCGGAGTTGGAACATTCGCTTTGATGAGATGATCAAAGCGTTTGGGTTTATGCAGACTTATGGAGAAGCCTGCGTTTACAAGAAAGTGAGTGGGAGCTCTGTAGCATTTCTCATATTATATGTAGATGACATACTCCTGATGGGAAATGATATAGAATTCTTGGACAGCATTAAGGCCTACTTGAATAAGTGTTTTTCAATGAAGGACCTTGGAGAAGCTGCTTATATATTAGGCATCAAGATCTATAGAAATAGATCGAGACGCCTCATAGGTCTTTCACAAAGCACATACCTTGATAAGATTTTGAAGAAGTTCAAAATGGATTAGTCTAAGAAGGGGTTCTTGCCTGTATTGCAAGGTGTGAGATTGAGCTCGGCTCAATGCCCGACCACGGCATAAGATAAAGAAGAGATGAGCTTCATCCCCTATGCTTCAGCCATAGGATCTATTATGTATGCCATGCTGTGTACCAGACCTAATGTAAACCTTGCCGTAAGTTTGGTAGGAAGATACCAAAGTAATCCCGACAAGGAACACTGGACAGCGGTCAAGAATATCCTGAAGTACCGGAAAAGGACAAAGGACATGTTTCTCGTTTATGGAGGTGACGAAGAGCTCGTCGTAAAGGGTTACGTCAACGCTAGCTTCGACACAGATCTGGATGACTCTAAGTCACAAACCGGATACGTGTATATGTTGAATGGTGGAGCAGTAAGCTGGTGCAATTGCAAGCAGAGCGTCGTGGCGGGATCTACATGTGAAGCGGAGTACATGGCAGCCTCGGAGGCAGCACATGAAGCTATTTGGGTGAAGGAGTTCATCACCGACCTAGGAGTCATACCCAATGCGTCGGGGCCGATCAAACTTTTCTGTGACAATACTGGAGCTATTGCCCTTGCGAAGGAGCCCAAATTTCACAAGAAGACCAGTCACATCAAGCGTCGTTTCAACTCCATCCATGAAAATGTTCAAGATGGAGACATAGAAATTTGCAAAGTACATACGGATCTAAATGTCGCAGATCCGTTGACTAAACCTCTCTCGCGAGCAAAACATGATCAACACCAGAACTCTATGGGTGTTCGATTCATCACAATGTAACTAGATTGGTGACTCTAGTGCAAGTGAGAGACTGTTGGAAATATGCCCTAGAGGCAATAATAAAAGTATTATTATATTTCATGGTTCATGATAATTGTCTTTTATTCATGCTATAACTGTATTATCCGGAAATCATAATACACGTGTGAATACATAGACCTCAATATGTCCCTAGTGAGCCTCTAGTTGACTAGCTCGTTGTGATCAACAGATAGTCATGGTTTCCTGGCTATGGACATTGGATGTCGTTGATAACGGGATCACATCATTAGGAGAATGATGTGATGGACAAGACCCAATCCTAAGCATAGCACAAAGGTCGGTTAGTTCGTTTGCTAGAGCTTTTCAATGTCAAGTATCTCTTCCTTCGACCATGAGATCGTGTAACTCCCGGATACCGTAGGAGTGCTTTGGGTGTATCAAACGTCACAACGTAACTGGGTGACTATAAAGGTGCATTACAGGTATCTCCGAAAGTGTCTGTTGGGTTGACACGGATCGAGACTGGGATTTGTCACTCCGTATGACGGAGAGGTATCTTTGGGCCCACTCGGTAATGCATCATCATAATGAGCTCAAAGTGACCAAGTGGTTGATCACGGGATCATGCATTACGGTACGAGTAAAGTGACTTGCCGGTAACGAGACTGAACAAGGTATTGGGATACCGACGATCGGGTCTCGGGCAAGTAACGTACCGATTGACAAAGGGAATTGTATACGGGGTTTGATCGAATCCTCGACATCGTAGTTCATCCGATGACATCATTGAGGAGCATGTGGGAGCCAACATGGGTATCCAGATCCCGTTGTTGGTTATTGACCGGAGAGTCTCGGTCATGTCTGCATGTCTCCCGAACCCGTAGGGTCTACACACTTAAGGTTCGGTGACGCTAGGGTTATCAGGAAGACAAGTATGTGATTACCGAATGTTGTTCGAAGTCCCGGATGAGATCCCGGATGTCACGAGGAGTTCTGGAAGGGTCCGAAGGTAAAGATTTATATATGGGAAGTTGTTAAACGGACACCGGAAAGTTTCGGGGTCATACCGGTATTGTACCGGGACCACCGGAGAGGTTCCGGGGGTCCACCGGGAGGGGCCACCCCTCCCGGGGGGCCACTTGGGCTGTGTAGGGATAGCAGCCAGCCCCTGGTGGGCTTGGCGCCCCCCCCCTTGGGCCCATGCGCCTAGGGTTGGGGGGGGAAACCCTAAAGGGGGCGCACCCCCCTTGCTTGGGGGGCAAGCCCCCCACCCTTTGGCCGCCGCCCCCCTCTAGGGTTTCCCCTAGAGGGCCAGCCCCCTAGCCCCTTTCCTCCTATATGTAGAGGGGTGAGGGGAGGGCTGCAAGAGACACAACTCAAGGCGCAGCCCCTCCCCTCCCCAACACCTCTCCTCCTCCGTATGTGCTTGGCGAAGCCCTGTCGGAGTACTGCTACACCAACTACAGCACGCCGTTGTGCTGCCGTTGGAGCTGCCTTCCTCAACCTCTCCTTCCTCCTTGCTGGATCAAGACGGAGGAGACGTCGTCCGTCCCATACGTGTGTTGAACGCGGAGGTGCTGTCCGTTTAGCACTTGGTCATCGGTGATCCGAATCACGACGAGTACGACTCCATCATCACCATCCCCTTGAACGCTTCTGCACTCGATCTACAAGTGGTATGTAGATGCAAACTCACTCCCTTGACTCATTGCTTAGATGAACTCATAGATGGATCTTGGTGAAACCATAGGAAAATTTTTAATTTTCTGCAACGTTCCCCAACAGATACATTGTTGGCTTACAATCGCCACTTCACACAATTACATGAATAAAGCATTACATCATCCAAATACAATCAAGGTCCGACTACGGAATCAAAATAAAAGAAGAACCCCAAATGCGACAAAGGTCCCCGATCGACCCTAACTGGGCTCCACTACTGATCAACTAGAACGGAACAACACAAAGGACAAGATCTTCATCGAGCTACTCCTGAGCTTGGTTGCGTCATCTGCACGGACTCATCGGCACCTGCAAGCTGGTTTTTGGAAGTATCTGTGAGCCACGGGGACTCAGCAATCTCGCACCCTCGCGATCAAGACTATTTAAGCTTATGGGTAAGGTAAAGTTATGAGGTGGAGCTGCAGCAAGCGACTAGCATGAATGGTGGCTAACATACGCAAATGAGAGCGAGAAGAGAAGGCAAAGCACGATCGATAAAAGTATGATCAAGAAGTGATCCTATAGCAACCTACGTCAAGCATAACTCCAACACCGTGTTCACTTCCCGGACTCCGCCGAGAAGAGACCATCACGGTTACACACGCGGTTGGATCATTGTAATTAAGTTAAGGTTCAAGTTATCTACAACCGGACATTAACAAATTCCCATCTGCCCATAACCGCGGGCATGGCTTTCGAAAGTTCAAATCCCTGCAGGGGTGTCCCAACTTAGCCCATCACAAGCTCTCACGGTCAACGAAGGAATAGACCTCCACCCGAGACATTCCGATCAGACTCGGTATCCCGGTACAACAAGACATTTCGACAGAGTAAAACTAAACCAGCAACACCGCCCGAATGTGCCGACAAATCCCGATAGGAGCTGCACATATCTCTTTCTCAGGGCACACCGGATAGTCTAAACTTCCGATAGGCCAGCCCAGAGTTGCCCCTGGTGGCCACCGGCGGCTGATAGTTTGGACCAACACTCAGAGGAGCACTAGCCTGGGGGGTAAATAATGATGACCCTTGGGCTGGCCGACCCAAGGGAAAGAAAAGGCTAGGTGGCGAATGATAAAACCAATGTTGGGCATTGCTGGAAGAGCTTTACTTAAGGCGAACTGTCAAGGGGTTCCCATTATAGCCCAACCGCGTAAGGGACGCAAAATCCGGGAACATAACACCGATATGACGGAAACTAGGGCGGCAAGAGTGGAACAAAACACCAGGCATAAGGCCAAGCCTTCCACCCTTTACCAAGTATATAGATGCATTAATTTAATAAGATATATTGTGATATCCCAACGAGTAAACGTGTTCCAACAAGGAACAACATCTCCATGTTCCAACAAGGAACAAACTTCAATCTTCACCTGCAACTAACAACTCTATAAGAGGGGCTGAGCAAAGCGGTAACATAGCCAATCAATGGTTTGCTAGGACAAGGTGTGTTAGAGGCTTGGTTCAACAATATGGGTGGCATGATAAGCAAGTGGTAGGTATCGCAGCATAGGCATAGCAAAAGAGCGAGCATCTAGCAAAGCAAAGATAGTAGTGATTTCGAGGGTATGATCATCTTGCCTGAAATCCCGCAAGGAAGAAGAACGAGTCCATGAAGAAGACAACCGGAACGAAGACGAACGGGTCCTCACAAACACGACGTTATCAGAACCAACCCGAAGAAGCAAACACCGGAAAAGAAGCACACAACATAGTAAACAACCAACACATGAACATGATATGATATGCGGGATGCGGTATGCGAAGCATATGCATGATTTGACAAGAGATGAAAGAACCTGGCCTCAACATGGAAAACCAAGTGTGCCACTGGAAAGGTGAGATGAAATCGCTTGAAAACGATATAAAGAACGCCAGAATCGGAGTTACGGTTTGGAAATGGCAAGCGATTCAAATATGGCACCGGTCTGCGATTTTACAGCAAGTAGCCATCTAAATGCAATGAGATGAACATGCTACAGCACCCAAACATGACAAAAAAAATACATTGCAGGGATGCATTCATGATGCTTAATAAAAGTCTAGCACTGAGCTACGGCCAATTCATCCATTAACAGGTTCAAACAAGCATGTCAAAAAATGCATATGACAAACAGATCTCAGACTTAGTGAAATTAACACTTGTCTGGAATTTCAGATCAGGTAGCCCTCTTCGGAGCAACAAAACTACATGCTACAGGACCTGAACATGGTAAAGTAAAGCATGGCATGGAGCTACTCAAAGAGCTTAACAAAAGTCCCTTAGTGACCTTGAGCCAAAAGGGATCAGAAAATACAATTGCAAGCATGTGAATATAGCAAAAACATAATCAGTTTTCAGACTTAGTGAAAACTGGCACATGCTGAAACATAACTCAAGTAGGCATGTTTACGAGCTCGATGCACTCACTATGGTGCAAGTCATAGCAAAACAAGCATACATCCATCAAGAAGGCACAAAATTCAATCTAGACATGGCAAGAACAATAGCATAGCATGCACAGATCAACTACAACATCATCGACAAAATTGCAAACAAATTGACAATCTTCCCAGATTCACAAAGTAGCAAAAGTAGAGCTCGATTGACTCAAGCTAGGGTGCTCCATAAATGCAAACAAAGACATGGATGGATAGAGCACTACAAGATTAACAAAACATCCTTACTGATCATCCTCAAAAGAGGCACGGATCACTAGGAAACAACATGAACATATGGCATCATGAGATAAGCAGCTCAAGGACTGTGGAATTGCTAAGTCCCTGAAAACAGAATTAGCAAGTGCACCACTTTGCAAGCTTGCACTAGTCACCACACACATCACAAAAATACATGGATTGCACCTCTGGAAAGATGACAAAACCCTTAACAAAACATATGTAGAGCATCAGGGCATATCATGCACACATTAATCATGGCAAAAATGACAAAAAGCTAAATGGAGCAGCAGATCTGACAATTAACTCAAGTAGCCCTCTTCTAACAGCATTTCGGGCATCAAGATGAACTTAAATGAAAATGATGCAATGGAATGAAATGATGTACTATCTGAGATGAACATATGCTATATGCATGAATCGGAGCTACGGATGCAAAGATACGGAGCCGCGAAGAAGGGCACACGAAACAGGGAAATCTCCAGGACTTAGCGAAAATTACCACTCCGAGACAGATCTAGGGTTTCGCGGCACGGACTTCGAGGACGACCAGAGCTTCGCCGGAACAGTGCTCGGGGTCGCCGGACATGGCGTTCTTGCCGGATCCGGTCGGGAGGAGGAGGCCGGAGAGGCCGGCGATGGCGGCGGCGAGGTTGGCGCCTCAGGCGCGG